>NC_026005.2:63928123-64094213 GCF_000442705.2 Elaeis guineensis | reverse complement strand
ACTCGGTCACCAATCAGCCCTAGTAAGGTACCCCTCTTTGATAAGAAAGTAGAACCCGAAAAAAATATTGATTTCAGATTTTTTAAAAAAGAAGGGTTCACCATTGGATCAAAGATTAAGGACAAAGGATAGAAATTTTATTGCTCCTTGAAAGAAAATACATATGTCGATCTTGTCAGAGAGTTTTACCTAAATTTGAAGTACAGCAATGAAACAGTGAAAGCCACAGTGAAGGGTGTAGACATTAGCCTAGATCCTGTGCTTTTGGGGCAGATACTTCATTTACCATGTGAGGGGTATACCAACATGGAGCTCTCAGTTAAAGAAGAAGGAATAAATGTTATCCTAGGGAGAACCTTCACTGGAAGTCTGAACAAATTAGAGGCAAAGATTTTTTCTATTGAGATGAGACTGCTACACCACATGGTAACCAAATTATTTTTCCCTAGAAGTGGTAGACACAATCTTCTTTCTGATAGGGACATCTGTATTATGTACCATGTGATCACACAAACCCCCCTGAACCTCCCTGCATTGATGTTTGAGGCCATGAGAGAGACCTTGAACAGGTCCAAGGCATACTTGCCTTTTGGCATGGCTCTCACCTTAATTTTTAGGAGGTTCGGAGTTAGTTTTGAGGGGGAGGCTGTAGCGAGACTATCCCACTCCGACACTATCAACCGCCACACATTGCACCGCATGAAATTTTCTAAAACTGATGGTGGTTGGATAAAAGGTGTGGAAGAGAGAGCTGAGGATAAAGCAGAGGAGGAAGGACCATCCTCACCCCTTCGTGATCACAGAGTAGTATCACCAGATATTCAGTTTGTTTCTGATCATGAGGCTGGTCCGTCAGAGTCTGCGAGGAGACATACTTCAGTTCCACAGCCGGATAGCAGAGCACATCCTTCAGAGCTCAGATTGGCAGATGATCAAATTGAGATCATATCCCAGCATGTAGTATCCATTCTATCTCGACAGTTTGATACTTCAGTCTTTGCACAAGGATCGACATCTCAGGATATATCTGATCAGATACTGATCCCTCACATCTCCACTATTTTTCAGATGCTTACTGATCAGTCGGTACGCATTGAGCAGCTTGAGGGTTACATATTGAGACTGACTGGCAGAGTACTTGACTTGCAGGGGTAAGTGTTAGCTCTAACCCATCCACAGCCACATAAGGACATCACAGAGGTCTCAGACCTATCTGCAGAGGCGGCCTGACTTCGAGGAGTCTTAGAGAGTGGTTTTGACTTCTTGAGGAGAGAGATCAGGGGCTCTAGTGAACATGCTTCTACTCAGTTCAGTGCCCTGATGCAGTCTGTCTCGAGAGCTTTGAATCTTCTAGACACTATCAGACTCTCACTCGTAGCTCAATCCATAGCTTCTCAGGCTTCAGAATCTTCTCACCCCTCTTCTCGTGCTGGCACCTCTACCCGTGGCAGAGACAGACACGATCGAGGTCGAGCTCGTGGACATGATCCTACATCTCCTCACCCTATCTCTGATTCATCAGACTCCGATCCTTCCAGCCATGACATCTATTAGATCCAGTGTAGTCTGTCCTTTCTTTTGTTTTTGTCTAAGATCTATCTTGTGGGCTATGTAATGTGTTGACTGATTGACTCTTGGATAGTTTCTATCCATGAATTTTGTACTCTAAGTTGACTCATATGTATTGAAATACCTATGTATTCAGTCACTTTTTGAATATATATATATAGATACTTTGACCTTCAATG
The DNA here is from genome assembly GCF_000442705.2 of Elaeis guineensis. NCBI lineage: Eukaryota > Viridiplantae > Streptophyta > Magnoliopsida > Arecales > Arecaceae > Elaeis > Elaeis guineensis. The sequence goes on along the minus strand of NC_026005.2, from coordinate 64,092,465 downwards.
AATGTCTATGAATGTGATCAAATTGAATTGCTTTTAGTTATGAGATATGAAAAATAACTTATATTTGTGTTGTGAAATACTATAAATTGTAATATCTTCTAAATGAGCAAATTGGTATATCTTTTACGTTTGCTATATTGAGGGAGAGTAAAACAATAAGCAATAGAGAAATAAACAATCAAAGAAGGGGGCTAAAGAAGTAACATTGATCCCATCAAAAAGGAGGAATAGAGAAAATATGATCTTAAAAAGGGGAGTAGAGAATCTTTCTTGATGCTGTCAAAAAGGGGGAGTAGAGAATCAAAATCAAGATTGAGCAATAAGCAATAAAGAATGAGCAATAAGTAAATTGTTAAGCAAATGGGCACATGTGTCAAAGAATCAAAATCATCAGCTTTTTTTTTTCTTTTTTTTCCAAGCAAATGAACTTATAAGCAAATTTCAAATTTGTCTTCAAACTGCTTATGATGCATTTCGTTCAAATACTTTGCTATAATATTTAAGTGATGCATCTTCATAAATTTGAAATTCATGTTCAATACTTTATATATGCTTTTACTCAAGTATTTTGTCATCATAAAAAAGGGAGAGATTGTTGCTCCTTGAATTAATTTTGATGATTACAAAGTATTTGAGGGGATTACCAATGATTTTGGTTTGGAAAAATAATCATTGTATTTCAGAGATAAAATTATAATTTTATCAAGTTCTGATTCGAAAGCCTCAAGAGCAAGAACACAAGATTTGTAATCTATTGAAAGCAATTTCAATATTTTTGGATGTGTATTTTGAAAAAAATCATGTTTATAAATTTGAGTCGATCCCATGAGTCGACTCATGGCAAAAGGGGATGAACGGCACATTATTTTTAGTTGGCACATCCAATTGAGTCGATCCCATGAGTCGACCCCTGTGCATGAGTCGACCCTATGAGTCGACCTCTGTTGCTGTGCAAGCCAAAAATACAGAACTGTCAATTTTTATTTTGTGCCATATGAGCTGACCCCATGAGTCGACCCCTGTGACCCCATGAGTCAACTCATGAGCATGAGTCGACCCCTGCGACGGAAAAGTTTCGCAACGGCTAGTTTTTTGCTCGTTCTGGCTACATTTAATGCCCATTTAATGTGCTCTAACGGTTCTATTTCAGTTCATATTACTCTCCACCATCATTTGAAGTTATAAAAGGCACTTAAAGGAGGGAATCAAAGACAAAAAATAGATTTTGAAGAGGTTCTTCAAGCATTCATTTCAGCTCTAAGAAAAGAGCCCTTTTGAAGTTAAAGAAGCTTTTATTTCAAGTTCACCAACTTCTCAAGAGCTCATTCAAGTCTCCAACCACCTTGAGAAAATCAGAAAGAGCTTCCTTCTAATTGTGTAAAGTATATTTAAAGCATTATTTGCTCATTAAGGAGCTACATCTGTACTTTTATGTGATTAACTCCTATACTCTATTTTTGAGTTGTTTAGTTTATTTTGAAAGGAATCCAAAACGTGAAAAGGTTGATCCGAACCTTGAATCGGATTGTATTGGGTTAGCTTGTACCCGAGAAATAAGTGTTCTAGCTTGGGATAGCTAGAGTCGGAGGTTCCGACGTTGTATTCGGGTTGAATACAGTCTAGTGGATTTAAATTCTCAAGTAGGAGCTTGGAGAGTGGATGTAGGTGCAAGGTTGGCACCGAACTACTATAAATCTTCTTGTTTGTGTTGTGCTTACTTGCTCTCTTTTTAAATTTTTTTATCCTCTTATATTCCTGTATCCAACTTCTACACCTTGCATAAATTACACTCTCCATACTTATTTTGCTCATTGTTAAATAATCTTCATAGTTGTAAGTTAAGTTTAAAATTTTTAAAATTTAATTCACCTCCCCTCTTGGGTTGCATAGCTGGGTAATAATTATAATATTTTATATTAATATTATGACATTCAAAATATAGAACATCTGAAAATTAATATTTTTTGATAATTTTATGACATCTTAGATCAAAATTATGATATTCTATATTAAAATTATAATATTTTATAGATAAAATATCTCTTAAAGATAGTTTTGATAATATTATGATATGCTAGATTAAAATTATAATATTTTTAAATTAATATTATAATTTTTATAGATAAAATATCTTAAAATTGATATTTTTTATCAATTTTATGATATTTTAAATTAAAATTATTACATTCTATATTAAAACTATGACATCCTGTAGGTAAAATATTTTTTAAAAATAATTTTGATAATATTGTGATATTCTATATCAAAATTATGATATCATAGATTAATATTTTGACATTTAAAAAATAAAATATATCAAAATTGATATTTTTTGATAATTTTATGATAATTTTATGATATTTTAAATTAAAATTATGATATTCTATATTAATATTATGACATCAAAAAGATAAAATATCTTAAAATTGATATTTTTGATAATTTTATGATATTTTGGATAAAAATTATGATATTCTATATTAAAATTATGACATCTCATAGGTAAAATATCTTTTGAAGATAGTTTTGATAATATTATGATATTCTAAATCATAATTATGATATTTTAAATTAATATTATATTATTTTATAGATAAAATATATTTTAAATATATTTTTTAATTTTTATAATATTTTTGATCAAAATTATGATATTTTAGGTTAAAATTATAATATCTGATAGGTAGAAAATATCTCTGAATGTAAGTTACGATATCTTTGATCAAAATTATGATATTTTAGATTGAAATTATAGTATTCTAGTTTAAAATTATGATATCTTACAATAAACATAGCTTCTGAAGTAAAAAGATGTTATAATTATGATATTTCAGATTCAAATTATAAAATTTTTGATTAAAATTATGGCATACTATGGTATGTGTTCAAAGAACCTTATATTTATGTCTTCTACATAAATTTTTTAACTTCAAATAATCTTCTATACATTTTCTACACAGATTTCTGTAAATAATCAGTTGGATGAGGCTTCATATGATAATTGTCTTGAGAATTTATCTTGTTTAATGCACCGCATGCATATAATGAGTTGGTGAAGTGTAAAGAGGAATAAGGATCGGGATGTCACTCTTCGTCATCACTGTAGGGCCACCACTGATAGACCAAAGGACCTTATTTCTAACTTGTTGGAGAAATAATTTATGGTAAAAAGAGGAGCATAGGAGGAATGAGGGAGGAGAGGGTCAAGGATAAAAATAATATGTTATAAATTTCTTATTGAATATCATAATTTTTAAATCAAATATTTTAATTTCATCAAAATGTAAAATGTAACAGATAGTTTAAAAAATCTATTATTTTTATAAAATATGGTCTTAAACTTGAAATATATTGCAGGACTCATCATAATTATGTAATGCTTTCTATTTCGGAGAAATTTTCTATGCATGATTTTATAATTTTGATGCAAGATGTTATATGTTTGTAAGTACTTCATTCAAAGATATTTTATATTAAAAAATTATAATTTTAACATACAATATTATAATTTTGATTCAAGATATTATAATTCTATATTTAGAGATATTTTTGGGATGAAATGTTATAATTTTAACTTATAATATCATAATTTTGATTAAAGATAGCATAATTTTATATTTGAAAAAAAAAATTATGCTAGAATATCATATTTTAATTTATAATATCATAATTTTAATTCAGAATATCATAATTCTATATTTGATGATGTTTTCTATACTAGGATGTCATAATTTTAAGCTACAATATCATAATTTTGATCCAGAATATTATAATTTTTTATTTAACGATATTTTTTATATTAAGATATCATAATTTTTTGTATTATAATTTTAATTTAGGATGTCATAATTTTGCATATGGAGATATTTTTGTATCAAAATATTATAATTTTAATCTATAATATCATAATTTTGATTCAAAATATCATAATTCTATATTCAGAGATATTTTCTATATCAGAATGTCATAATTTTAATCTATAATATCATAATTTTGATCCAAAATATTATAATTCTATGTTTGAAAATCTTTATTATACCGGATATCATAATTTTAATCTATAATATCTTAATTTTGATCTATAATATTATTAATTATATTCTATAATATTTTTTATATTAGAATATCATAATTTTAACTAAAATATCATAAGTTTTACCCAGAATGCCATTGTATATTAAAATTATGTAATTGTAGGTTAAAATAATGACTTTTTAGTATAAAAAATATTAAATTATGACATTGAAGATTAAAATTATGACTTTTTGGTACAGAAGATATTACTAAATATAAAATTATGATATTTTAGATCAAAATTATAAAATTATAGATTAAAATTATGATATTTTGATACAAAAATATCTTCGAGCATAGAATTATGATATTTTAGATCAAAATTATAATATTATAGATTAAAATTATGACATCCTAGTACAAAAAATATTATCAAAAATAGAATTATGATATTCTGAATCAAAATTATGATATTATATATTAAAATTATAATATTATGATATAAAAAACTTTTCAAACTATAGAATTATGATATTCTAGATCAAAATTTTGATATTATAACTCAAAATTATGATATTTTATCTCAAAAAATATCTTCGAATATAGAATTATGATATTTTGGATCAAAATTATAATATTGTATATTAAAATTATGATATCATGATATAAAAAATATTTTTGAATGGAGTACTTTCAAAAATATGATATCCTGTATCAAAATTATGAAATTATACGCAAAAAATTTCATCGAAGTAGAAAGTATTACATAATTACGATAAATCTTATAATGTATTTATAGAATTATGATATTCTAAATCAAAATTATAAAATTATAAACTAAAATTATGGCATTCTAGCATAAAAATATTTTCGAACGTAGAATTATGATATTTTAGATCAAAATTATGATATTATAGGTTAAAATTATGACATCCTGATATAAAAAATATTATCAAATCTAGAATTATGATATCTTGGATTAAAATTATAATATTATAGATTAAAATTATAATATTATGATATAATTTTTTTTAAAATATAGAATTATGATATTTTAGATCAAAATTATGATATTATAACTAAAAATTATGATATTTTATCTCAAAAAATATCTTTGAATATAGAATTCTGATATCTTGGATCAAAATTATGATATTATATGTTAAAATTATGATATCCTGATATAAAAAATATTTTTGAATGGAGTACTTTCAAAAATATGATATCTTATATAAAAATTATGAAATCATATACACAAAACTTCATCGAAGTAGAAAGTATTACATAATTATGATGAATCCTACAATGTATTTCAAATTTAAGATAATATTTTATGAAAATAATAGGTTTTTCAAACCATCTATTACAGTATATTTCATATTTTGATAAAATTAAAATATATGATTTGTACATTATGACATCCTGTAAGAAATTTATAACATGTAGTTTTCATCCATGGCTCTGTCCTCCCTCATTTCTCCTATGCTCCTCTCTTTGTCATAAATTATTTCTCCAACAAACTAGGAACAAGGTTCTTTGATCTGTTAGTGGTGGTCTTGCAGTGGTGATGAAGAGCAACATCTCGACTCTCTTTCTTTTTTACAACTCCACCAACTCATTATATGCATACGATGTATTAGAAGAAGATAAATTCTCAAGACAACCATGACATTAAGCCTCATCTAACTAATCATTTATAGGAATCTCTGTAGAAGGTATACAGAAAATGATTTGAAGTCAAAAAATACATGTAAAAGATATAAATATAAGATTTTTTGAACATATACCATAGTATGCCATAATTTTAATCTTAAATATCATAATTTCAATCTTAAATATCATAATTATGGCATCTTCTTACTTCATAAGCTATTTTTATTGTAAAATATCATAATTTTAAACTAGAATATCATAATTTCAATCTAGAATGTCATCATTTTGATCCAAAATATCATAATCTATATTCGAGGATATTTTTTACTTATCAGATATTATAATTTTAATCTAAAATATCATAATTTTGATAAAAAATATTAAAAAAATATTAAAAAATATATTTAAGAGGTATTTTACTTACAAGATATCATAATATTAACCTAGAATCTCATAATTATGATCTAAGATGTCATAATATTGTCAAAACTATCTTTGAAAGATATTTTACCTATAGAATGTCATAATTTTAATATAGAATGTCATAATTTTGATCTAAGATGTTATAAAATTATCAAAAATATTAATTTCATAATATTTTATCTTTGGATATTATAATATTAATATAAAATATTATAATTTTAATCTAAGATATTATAATATTATCAAAATTATCTTTGAAAATATTTTATCTATAGAATGTCATAATTTTAACATAGGATGTCATAATTTTAACATAAAATATCATAATTTTGACCTATGATATTATAAAATTATAAAAAAATATCAATTTTGAGATATTTTATTTTTTAAATATCATAATATTAATATAAAATATTATAATTTTGATTTAAGATATCATAATATTATCAAAATTATCTTTGAAAGATATTTTATCTATAAAATATTATAATTTTAATATAAAATATCATAATTTTGATCTAAGATATCATAAAATTATCAAAAAATATCAATTTTGAGATGTTTTATCTTCTAGATATTATAATATTAACATAAAATATTATAATTTAAATCTAAGATGTTATAATATTATCAAAACTAGTTTTAAAAAATATTATCCATAGAATATTATAATTTTAATCTAAGATATCATAAAATTATTAAAAAATATTAATTTTAGGGTGTTTTACATTTTGGATGTTATAATATCAAAATAAAATATTATAACTTTGATCTAGGATGTTATAATATTATCAAAACTATCTTTAAGAAAAATTTTATCTATAAGATGTCATAATTTTAATATAAAATATTATAATTTTGATGTAAAATATTATAAAATTATCAAAAAATATCTATTTTAAGATATTTTATCTTTTAGATGTCATAATATTAATTTAAAATATCATAATTTTGATATAGAATATTTTAATATATCAAAATTATCTTTAGGAGATGTTTGATCTACAGAACGTCATATAATGTTAGCATAGAATATTATAATTTTGATTTAAGATATCATAAAATTATTAAAAAATATTAATTTTAAGATATTTTATCTTTTAAATATCATAATATTAATATAAAATATTATAATTTTGATATAAGATATCATAATATTATTAAAACTATCTTTGAAAGATATTTTATCGATAAGATATCATAAATTAACATAGAATATCATAATTTTAATCTAGAATATCATAAAATTATCAAAAAATATTGATTATGAGATATTTTATTTTTTAAATATCATAAAATTAATATAAAATATTATAATTTTGATTTAAAATATTATAATATTATCAAAACTATCTTTAGAAGGTATTTTATCTATAAGATGACATAATTTTAATATAAAATATCATAATTTTGATCTAAGATATCATAAAATTATCAAAAAATATCAATTTTGAGATGTTTTATCTTTTTGATGTTATAATATTAATATAAAATATTATAATTTTAATTTAAAATATTATAATATTATCAAAATTATCTTTGAAAGATATTTTATTTATAGAATGTCATAATTTTAACATAGAATATCATAATTTTGATCTAACATATCATAAAATTATTAAAAAATATAAATTTTGAAGTGTTTTACCTTTTAGATATCATAATACTAATATAAAATATTATAATTTTAATTTAAGATATCATAATAATATCAAAACTATCTTTAAAATATATTTTATTTATAAAATATCATAATTTTAACATATAATATCATAATTTTGATCTAGAATATCATAAAATTATCAAAAAAAATTAATTTTAAGATGTTTTATCTTCTGGATGTCAAAATATTAGCATAAAATATTATAACTTTAATCGAAGATGTCATAATATTATCAAAATTATCTTTAGAAGATATTTTATCTATAGTATATCATAATTTTAACATAAAATATCATAATTTTGATCTAGAATATCATAAAATTATCAAAAAATATTAATTTTGAGATATTTTATCTTTTAAATATCATAATATTAATATAAAAGATTATAATTTTGATTTAAGATATAATAATATTATCAAAACTATTTTTGAGAGATATTTTATCTATAGGATGTCATAGTTTTAACATAGAATGTCATACTTTTGATATAGGATGTTATAAAATTATCAAAAATTTTAATTTTAAGATATTTTATCTTTTGGCACTACAAAAAAAAAATTATGATGAATTTTTTTATAATAAACAAAAATTTCATCACAAATAATACTATTTACGATGTTTCAAAATTTCCATCGTTAACAAAAAAATATTTACGATGATATTATATTTTCATGGTAAATAAATAATATTAATGATGAAAAAAATTTATCATAAATATAATTTATTTATGATGATTATTTTTATTATAAATAATAAAATATTATTTTAATTTTAAATTTTTAAATATTATTCATGAAAATTTTTTTATCATAAATAATACAAGTGTTTGTGATGAAAAGTAATTTTTCGTCATAAATATTTATTATTTATGATTAAAAAATTTTATCACTAATATTTGAAGAAAAATAAAAAATTTTAAAATTTTAAATATTAAAGATTATTTGTGACATAATTTTTTATCATAAATAATTATCTTATTTGTGACGAAAATGATATTTATGTCGTAAATAAAAATTATTAACGACAAAAATTTCATCAATAATATATAAAAAAATTAAAAAATTAAAAATAAAAAATAAAAAATTATTTATGACGTAAAAATTATGTCATAGATAACAAAATATTTATGACAGAAAATATATTTTCTATCATAAAATACTCATCATTTACGATGAATATTTTTCATCGCTAATATATGAAAAAAATAAAAAAATTTAAAAATTCAAAAACTCCACTATTAGTGATAAAATAATTTTCATCATAAATAATTAACATATTTTTGATGAATAAAATTATTACATCTCTAATACCAAAATTTTTACAATAAAAATATTTCATCGCTAATAATTAAAAAAATTAAAAAAACTAAAAATTTAAAAAAATATGAATTATTTGCGACAAAAATATTACATCGTAAATAATCTCATATTTGTGATGAAATTTTTATTTTCCATCACAAAATTCTTGATTATTTATGATGAATATTTTTCATCACTAATATGAAAAAATAAAAAAAAATTAATTTTTAAAAATTAGATTATTAGCGATGAGAATATTTTTGTTGTAAATAAGTAGCTTATTTGTGATAGAATGCAAGTTTTTCGTCGCTAATAAATATATTTTTATGATGAAACTTTTACGTCGCTAATATTTAAAAAGTTTTAAAAATTTAAAAATAAAAAATTAGTTACGATGAAAAGTTTATATCGTAAATAATCTCATATTTGCGACAGAATTTCAATTATCCATCATAAAATCCTTGATGATTTATGACAAATATTTTTCGTCGCTAATATATGAAAAATAAAAAATTTTAAAATTTCAAAAACTCGACTATTAGGGATGAAAAAATATATTTTCATTGCTAATATTTTTTTTATGATGAAAATATTTTATCGCTAATATTTAAAAAAATTTAAAAATTTAAAAATAACAGATTAGTTGCGATAAAAATATTACGTCATAAATAATATGTATTTATGATGAAAATAATAGATTAGATAAGTAAATTGAAATAAAGTCACCTGATATGCATCTTAGACAACGTGATCCAGTTTAAATAATTTTTCATTGGAAGACTTGGATCTCAATTCTAAACCCATTCTCATATAAATATCAATCAGTACTGTTCATTCAATTCTAAATAAAACCAAACTTATATCTCTAAACTCTTTTTTTACTTTTATGTTGGTTGCCCATCTTATATTATAACTTCACAGTCATGGTCTAAAATATAAGTAGATTCTGACATGATAAAATGACGTATGAGTCGTTGAGGTACCTATGGTGGGATCTTTAGAGGCAAGGACCACTCATGAATACTTGAGGTACCTATCGTGAAACCTTTAGAGATATAAGTTTATCCTTTCAAAGCAATATATACATATTTAGATCCGATTAAATCAAAAATGAACAACGAAAATCCTATATCAATGATCCAAATCATTGGATGTAATCTACTATTTCAAAACTGCTTGTATACAAAAATATTATATGATTTGAAGATCCCTAACCTATGCATCAAATAATCAAAAAAATATATCTAATTTAATTTTATTTAGACTATTCAATTTTTGACTCATAGATACATAAGTTAAGGATTAGAAATCATATGATTTTTTATATGCAAGCAGCTTTGAGATATTAGATCACATTCAATGGTTTGAATCATTGATTTAGAACTTCTATTACAAAATTTTGATCTGATCATATCTGAGTCCAAATACTGTGGATCTGATTCTAACTTAACTATATATATATATACTTTCTATGGAAGACCCACCAACCAAGGAGCTAAGTTGCATCACATCGCTCATCTTTATTTTCTGATCCTTATTTGGCTATATATATGTATATAAACTTTCTATGGAAGACCCACCAATGAAGGAGTTAAATTGCATCATATGGCTAATATTTATTTTCATCGCAAATTTTTTAGAAAAATAGAGAACTTTTTTTAGTAATTATTAGTGATGAAAATATTTTTCTATCGCTAATAACATAATTAACGACGCAAAGCTTTTCATCGTAAATAATTTTTTTGATGAAAAAACTTTTTTAGCAAAAAATAAATTTTTTTGGTGGAAACTATTAGGGATGAAATTTTTTTTCATTATTAATAACCTTATTAGCGATGAAATTTTTTCTTTCATCACAAATAATATTTTTCATGCAATTATTAGCGATGAAAATAAATTATTAGTGATGAAAATTTTCGTCGCTAATAGGTCACGTCCCGTCAAGTCCTATCTCGAAACCCATTTTCTTTTCGTCCCCCCCTCGATTTCGCACGAAACTGGTCCCCTCCTCCCCCTCTCTGCTCTCCCCCCTCTCCCCGCCGCATCCACCGTCCGGCCGCCGCCTTGTCCGCCATCATCGCCATCGGTGTCTGTCGGTAAGGTAAGGTTTTTTTTTTTTGGTGTTTTCTTGGGCCACCGGCGGGCCGTCGGCGATGGGGCCGGGCTGGGCTGGGCCGACGGGGATGGGGCCGAGTCGGGCAGGGCCGACGACGCCTGCATCCATCAGTAAATTATTTATTTATTTTTTTGGTATTTTCTCGGGCCACCGGGGGGCTGAGCCGGTGGGGATGGGGTCGGGCTGGGTCGGGCCGGCGGTGCCTGCATCCGCCACTGGTAATTTTTTTTTTGGTGTTTTCTCGGGCCACCAGGGGGCCGACGGGGATGGGGCCGGGCTGGGCCGGTGGGGATGGCGTCGGGGCCGGCTGGGATGGGGTCGGGTCGGGTCGGGCCGACGGTGCCTGCATCCACTGCCGTTAAGTTTTTTTTTTCTTTTTTTTTTTTGGTGTTTTCTCGGGCCACCGAGGGGCCGACGAGGATGAGGCCGAGGCCTGCGGGGATGGGGTCGGGCCAGGCTGGCGGTGAGGGCTGGGGCCGATGGGGATGGGGCCAGGTCGAGCCGGCGGGGATGAGGTTGGGGCAGGCGAGGATGGGACCGGGTCGAACCGGGCCGGCGGTGCCTGCATCCGTCGTCGGTAAGTTTTTTTTTTGGTGTTTTCTCGGGCCATCGAGGGGCCTATGGGGATGGGGCCGGGTCGGGCCAACAGGGATGGGGTTGGGCCAGTGGGGATGGGGCCAAGTCGGGCCAGTAGGGATGGGGCCGAGGCCGGTGGGGATGGGGCCAAGCCGGGCCGGTGGGGATGAGGCCGGGGCCGACAAGGATGGGGCTGGGGAGGGGGCGATCGGGGGAGATGGGGTCGAAAAAATTATTTGATTAATTATTTAATTAATTATATTTATTACATATTATTTTTTAGTGTTACTGCTGAAATTATTTAATTATTTGATTAATTATTTTTTTCATTAACACAATACACATTGCTGTTACTTATTACAATTTAATTATTTTATATGCTGTTTTGTATGCTGCTGAAATTATAATTAAATATAAAAAGTATTTTTATTTTAAAAAAAACTCTATTGAAATTTTTGATGAAAAAATTTCAATACAAAATTATTCTTTTTTGATAAATTAGAAATCTATCTTCGAATGCATGTTCAAAGATGGTAGTTAAATTGCATTGAGCTGTAGATTTCCGTTCAAGAATCGATTTTCATCGAGATCGACTCTTGGATGTCCCATATTCAGATTTTTTTAAAAAAGTAATAATATTATTATTGTTAATAGTTGATATTTTATATCATTATATAGTATTCAGTAGTTATCTGTCTATTGTTCTCCTGGTATATAGTGGATAGGGTGCGTAGGCACCATATTCACATCTTATACTTAGAGAACCATGAGAAGGTGCTGTCACAATTTTTACAAAAATAAGATAAAATATTCACTAATAATAATAATAAGATTATTATTTTTTTGAAAGAGATAAGGTCACACCTGTTAGTAATGATTTGAAATAGATAGGATCATGCATTTTTACTTTATTAAATTGATGGAAGGATATCTTCTGTGCTACTCTTCAGTTTGTATTTTTTAATATATATTATTTTATATAAACTGATCCATGTCTGGATCCGGATCGAAATTTGGATCGTGATTCAGGCCGAAATTCGGATCGGGATCCAGAATACCACTGAACCTTTTTTTGGTTGTTAATGATTTTGTGTTCATTGTTAGATGGATATCAACAAAAATTGAATGAATGCTAGGGGTATTTTTTTATTTGAATATCGAAAAGGAGTTCGAGATTTTATTAAGTTTGCACGGCATAAGGCTGACAGTGCTAGTCCGATAAAGTGTCCATGCAAGAGATGTGTCAATTTGATATATCGTCACATAACATTTGTTGAGGAGCATCTGCTATATTATGGTATGGATAAGAAGTATACTTGTTGGATATAGCATAAGGAGGGTGATCCGAATAAAGTGATGCACGACGATAACGATACTGAAGATGATAGTGATGTTGTTGGACCTGTCGAACATAGTGGTATAGGAGAATTATTAGATAATTTATATCAGGGTACTTGTTCAAATATACGCATAAGTACTACTACATCTGAAAATAATTTTGATCATGAATATAATAATCGACTTGAGGTAGAAGGGACTTCTGAACAGTTTGCAAAGCTTGTAAGGGATGCACGAGAGTCACTCTATCCAAATTGTATAAAGTTTTTCAAGTTAAAATTTTTGATAAAATTGCCTCATATTAAAATCGTGAACTGATGGAGTCAGAAGTCATTTGATCAAACTTTGATATTGATTAAAGCAGCTTTTCTTCGATGGAAAGAGACTTTCGAAATCATATTTTGAAGCAAAAATATATATGCGGAAATTGAGACTTGGCTATATTCCTATCCATGCATGTAAAAATGACTGTATATTATTTTATAAGGATAACGAACAAGCAACTGAATATTTGAAATGCGGTGAGCCTAGATACAAAATCGATAATAGAAAAGCAAAGAAGATACCTCAAAAGATTTTGAGATATTTTTTATTGATTCCAAGACTTCAAAAATTGTATATGTCCACAAAGACAGCTGAAGAAATGAGATGACATTATGAGCAGCGAATTTCGGAGGAGAACATACTTAGCCACCTGATCGACTCTTTAGTGTGGAAAGACTTCGATGCAAAGCATCCGCACTTTGTGAGTGATCCGCGTAATATCCGACCTGGTCTAGCGACATATGGATTTAATCCCTTTGGCAATCTGAGCACCTCTTACAGTATGTGGCCTGTGATGCTAGTTGTATATAATGTGTCACCTTGAAAGTGTATAAAAGAATCATTTATTTTTATATCACTGTTGATTCCAGGTTCGAAAGCACTAAGTAATGAAATTGATGTATATCTACAACCTTTAATCGATGATCTGAAGGAGCTATAGAAAAATGGGGTACAGATATATAATTCTGTGAGTTGAAGTAATTTTAAATTGCATGCTTCGATTCTATAGATCATAAATAATTTTTCTGTATATGAAAACTTATCTGGATAGAGCACCAAAAGATATCTTGCATGTCCAATATGCAATAGGGATGCATCCTCCTTACATTTAAAGCACGGACAGAAATTATATTTCATAGGTCATTGACGGTTTCTCTCTGCTAATCATTCTTGGAGGATCCGTTATAACCAATATTTTGATGATAAGTCCGACCGATGTTCTCCACCTAAGGAGTTAAGTGGAGCAAAAATTTTAGAACAACTTGAAGTCATTGAAAATGCCCAATTTGAAAAAATATCAGGTACTCGCAAGCGAAAATATTCTAAAGCTGAGCTGAATTAGATGAAGCGAAGCATCTTTTTTCGAACTACTATATTGGAAGCAGCTACTACTTCGTCATAATCTGGATGTAATGCATATTGAAAAGAATATTTGTGATAATATCATCGGTACTGTATTGAACATCCAAAAAAAATAAAAGATGATACAAAAGCTCTTCTTGATTTACAGAAAATGAGAATCTGACCGGAGTTGCATTTAGTTCATCGAGGTGAGAGATTTTTTATGCCACCTACATGTTATTCGCTGTTTGGTGAGGAAAAGAAGAATTTCTGTAAATAGTTCAAAACCGTAAAGTTTTCTGATGCATACGCTTCAAATATATCGCGGTGTGTTGGGAACAACGATGGCAATATCTCTGGCATGAAAAGTCATGACTCCCATATGATGATGCAATCTTTGCTTCCTGTGGTCATGCGTGGCTATTTGGGTGGTGATGTTCAAACTGCATTGATTGAGCTGGAAGTATTTTTTCGAAAACTGTGTTACTAAAAATTAAAGATTAACCTACTTGAGAGATCGAAAAAGAATATCGTACTCATTCTTTGTAAGTTAGAAAAAAAAATTTCATCATTATTTTTTGATGTTATGGTGCAT
The DNA here is from genome assembly GCF_000442705.2 of Elaeis guineensis. NCBI lineage: Eukaryota > Viridiplantae > Streptophyta > Magnoliopsida > Arecales > Arecaceae > Elaeis > Elaeis guineensis. Next base: position 64,077,402 of record NC_026005.2, on the reverse strand, counting down.
CTGGCTGTTCATCTTTCAAAAGAAGCTCTTTTGGCCGGACCGGTACATTATCGATGGATGTATCATATTGAAAGATAAAAAAATTATACGTACTTTATCATATCAATTATAACACGTAAATATATTTATAAAATTTTAATTTATTTTATTTACAGATTCATATGTATCTTAGAAAAGTATGTGCGCAATAAAACAAGGCCTGAAGGATCTATAACAGAAGTATATGTAGCTTCGGAGTGTGTCATATTCTGCTCGATGTATCTTGATGATATCGAAATAAGATTCAATCATACAGATTGTAACACAGACCGTGAATGGGGTGACAATGAACCGACGTTGTCTATATTTAAATAAATGGTTCGACCTATTGATGTAAGGAGATGAATTTATGGACGTGAACGAGCTATCCAAGGCACACTTTTATATTTTAAATAATTATAAAAAAATTGAAGATTTCATTAAGTAAATACCATCTTAGCATACTGTTTAATATTTTAAATAAAATTTTCATATCGATGTAAAATTAAAAATCATAATTTGCTGTAGTGAGCACAAGAGTATACTATGTAGAGAGAATAATACGGATGTCGATGATCGATATAGGAAAAAATTTATAAAATAGTTTGATGATCTTGTAAGTTACATTGGTGATACATTATTTATTTAATTATAAATAATATTATTTGAACCAACATAATTTTTTATGTTATGGTGTAGATGAAACATAAGTATTTCAATAAAGAAGTGGGTGCACCCGATGAGTTGTATGATTTAGCACGTGGTCCCGATCGAAGGATTAATCACTATGCATCCTGTATCATTGGAGAAATGAGATTTTATACAAGAAAGCTTGAGATGCAATGATGGATCCAGAATAGTGAGATTGCTACAACAGGATATGAAGGAGAAAAAGAGATTGATTATTATGGTGTACTGGTAGATATCATAGAACTGAAGTATGGATCTAGTAATTCTGTATTCTTGTTTTAGTGTGAATGGTGGGATATTAGTAATAAAAAGATCGATATTCATATCGATTCACACTCTATCAGTGCAAATTTTGCACGAACATGGTACTAAAATGAGCCGTATATATTAGCAACTCAAGCGAAACAAATAATATATTTGAAAGATCTAAAGTATCAAGGTAATTGGTATATTGTACAAAAAATAATATCTAGAGGCGTATATGACATACCAACCCGATTAGAGATGGATGAAAATTCGAATTTACATGAAGAGAAAGCTTTTCAGCAAGAAGAACAAATATTAGCTGAGTTTTTGATTGATGAAGAACTTATAACGGCACCTTTGAATAGGGCTAATCTACCATCTAACGAAGTTGAAGCTGATTTTGTATTTAATCTTGATGAGTCGGAGGGCGATGATCAGTTTATAAATGACGATGAGATAGAAGACGATATATACATAAATTATTATAATTTGAAGAAGGATCTACACATCGAGAAAGATACGAATATTGATGAGTAGATATATATTCTTCGTTCAATCTTCTCTTGTAATAATGGTATGTGATATAATTGTATTCATTAGAATGTTATTTATTTTTTATTATTATTATTCAATATTATATTTATTTATATATCAATTATTGTAGATATGGCACCAGGAGACAGAGACGACGTTCGCATTCACAGTCTAGCCCGGAGGTTGAGGCGCCTTCACCGATCTCCGTTGCGACACTGGCTCCATTATCAGAGGGTCCTGCACCGGCAGGTCCCAGTGAGGCAGGTCCTAGTGAGACGGGCCCGAGTGGTATATTATACTTTTTATATAATAAAATTTTATTCTTTTATTTGGATAGCTATCATACTAATGAGTTATTTATTATTGTTTCAAACCAGTCTTCATCTGTAGTGAGGCTAGGATGAGGTCCATCGAAAAATCTTGCTCTAGAGTGTTGGAAATGCGAGCACTTAGGACAGCATCTCCGTATCGAGATACCGGCCAGCTACACCAGACCCATTAGGGGATGGTGTGAGCCGTGACAAACTGAGCTGGGCATCATATGCCACAGCTATGCCCCCGTGATGCTCTTCGATTGGCGTCACATTCTACCGGCTCAGAGAAAGGTTTTGTACACCCACTTACAGATAAAATAAATTATATTATGAATATTTAATTTGCATAGTATTCTTCTAATATTTGTTATTGGCAGGGTGTATTCAACATTATTGATTTTGAAGAGGATCATGTGAGGCGAGCCGTGAACACTCATTTATCACTGCATTTCAGAGATTATCACCATCACACGCATCAGCATTGGTACCATGTGGTGTAGGATCATAGGGAGGAGGCAGCACAGCAGCAGCCCTATGACAGCATCACTATGGATGACTGGACTATCATATGCCGGCATTATGAGAATCTGGCATATCGGGTTACACATCCAAACTTCTTCTTTTTTTAGAGTTTAATGATTGAATCATTTATTTTTAAATTAAATTTGTTATCTACTAATTTGACTGGTACTGTACAGAGAAGATGTGCTCAGAATGCCGTGAATCGGATGAGACAGATGGTACCATATTGTGGGGATTTGAGATCGTTCGCTCATCACATGGAGCACATAGTAGGTAATTTTAAATTTTTAATTAGTATATAATTCTGTAGTTATTTAAAATTTTTTTAATTAATTCTCAAATTGCTGAGAGTAGCGAGCTTCTTGGTAGGATCAACATATATCAGCAGACCCACCAGCGACGGTCAGGAGAGTGGACGACGGGGAGCCAGGAGCTCTTTGTAAATTTTTTCAATTATTTTTTTATTCACCGTCTGATTTTTATTATAAAATTAAAATAGCTATAACTTTAATTTTCAGGATCGTATGACAGACATGAGATCCCAACCTACCCCTGAGGGCTTGACCGCACCCACAGATGATGAGATCTGTGATCAGGTGCTTGGTACGAGATCCTATTATATTCAGAGTCTAAAGTATAGGATCACTGCTCCCTCATTGTCACGCTCATCTAGGGCTGACATCCATTTTGCGTGCGAGGCTCAGCTGATGGAGGTGCAGAGGCAAGCTACTGTGGATCGACAGCAAGTTGAGCAGCAAGCTCAAGAGTTGGCTGCACGTGTCGACGAGTATCAGTAGCTCCAGATCCAGATAATGGAGCGAATGGCACAGATGGAGCAGATGATATAGCTGATAAGGCAGCAGCAGATCGGTCCAAGCTCTTTCGAGTGCCCTCCTTTCTCAGCTCATTCTCCATATACCGACACTTGACGACTTTTTCATGTACTTTTTTATTTTTATTTGAAACCTCTTGTAATTTTAATTTAATATAATAAAATAATAAAATTTACTTATTTATTTATTATGTAAATTTTTTATTTTAATTTTTTTAATTAATAAAAAATATTATACATATAAATTAAAAAAATATATTCATAAATTATTTTAAAAAAAATATGATTAAATTATTAGCGATGAAATTATTTTTGAAGAAATATTGGTCATCAAAAATATTTTAGTATGATAATTTAATTTTTCAATAAATATAAAATTATAAAATTTTACATATAATTAATAGCGATGAACAATTATTCATCGTAAATAATTATTAGCGACGAAAATTTTCGTCAAAAATTATCTTATTTACGACGTAAGATTTTCATCACTAATATTATTTAATTTTATTTTTTAAAATTTTTTTTATTAAATTAATAACAACAAAAAATTTTCATTGCAAAAAATATTTTTTGCGACAGAAATTTTTTATTGCTAAAAATTTTTAAAAATTTTATTTCAAAAAATATTTTAATTAAATTAATAGCGATGAAAAAATTTTCATCGCTATTAATATTTTATTTTTTAGCGACATTATAATTCGTTGCAAATATTTTTTTTACGATTAAAATTTTTGATGAAAATATTTTAACGATGAAAATTATTCGTTGCAAATACTGTTTATTAGCGATGAAATATTTTTTTTATCGTAAAATATTATCAACGATGCGATTATTTGCGATGAATAATTAGCGATGAATATTTCATCGTTAATAATTATTAGCGATGAATATTTCATCGCTAATAATTATTGGTGATGAAAATAGATTATTAGCGATGAAAATTTTTCACCGCTAATAACCTATTTTGTTGTAGTGTGGATGTCATAATATTAATTTAAAATATGATAATTTTGATCTAAAATATTATAATATTATCAAAACTATTTTTGAAAAATATTTTATCTATAGGATATCTTTATTTTAATATTGAATGTCATAATTTTGATCTAGAATATCATAAAATTATCAAAAATATCAATTTTGAGATGTTTTATCTTTTAGATATCATAATATTAACATAAAATATTATAATTTTGATCTAGCATATCGTAATATTATCAAAATTATTTTTAGGTGTTTTATCTACAAAATGTTATATAATGTTAACATAGAATATCATAATTTTGACTCAAGATATCATAAAAATGTTAAAAGATATACTTGAAAAGTATTTTACCTATAGAATGTCATAATATTAACCTATAATATCGTAATTTTGATTTAGGATATCATAATATTGTTAAAACTATCTTGAGGAGATATTTTATCTGCAGGATATCATAATTTTAACCTATAATATTATAATATGAACCTATGATGTCATAATTTTGACTTTGAATGTAATAATATTGTCAAAAACCATCATGAATAAAAATTATAACATCTTCATTTATTATATAACTTTTTAAAAAAATTTATATGATATATTGTATTCAAAACTAAAAAAAGAACTCTATTTAAACCTACCTGATAGGTAAGACATGTTGTATGGATGGATAATATTATCTAAATACTAGTCAATATCCTCGGACGCACAATTCTTACTGTAGAATAAATTTCGGACATCTAGATGCTCAGGCAGAAGCTTAACAAAATGAAGAAGAAGAAAGAGAGAAGAGCAGCGTTTGTAATGTCCCATCAGACTTCAAAATAGTAAAAATACTTCATTTTAGAGGAAAAAGATGTTTTCATCATGTTTAATTTGAAAAGCAATGTGACGTACATTTAAATATATTCGGCAATGAAACAACATGCTGATTCCATTTTTTTCATGCCTTCAGAGGCTCGATTTGATGTGAAATGATGCACGTTACATCATGCCACAAAAATACTACATAGACCAATCGGATGAGGCGATGCGCTCCACATCATATTTTCTGCACCGCAGGCAGTGTACAAAGAATTTCGCAAAAATAGACAGTGGGGTGTTTCATATGGGCTATAGAATAATTGAGCCCGGTTTCTCTTGCTGGACCCATAAAAACCAGGTTAACTCGGTAATCGGGATTCTGTCGACTTGGGTTTCACCATAATTTATTTGGCAGTAGAAAGAAGTCCGTAGGTGTTGAGCTCTTCACTGGGGAGCGGCCCTCTCCTGAATACCCATAAACTGAATCGTAATAATTCAAGTAGGTCAGCTAATCCCAGATTCAGTAAAATTCGTGCGAAAATTAGCAACCTTCGCGTCCGTCATGGGCTTCATTTGGTTCCATTTTGGCATAAAATGAGCAGGACAAGCTCAATACAGATGTTGTTTTAACCAAAGTTTAGGTCTTAGCCCAATCCACGTAACATGGTTCAGCCAGTGAATGTGGGAGAAACCTCCGCATTTGACCGCGAACTTCATGTAACAGCGATGGTTTTCCCAGATCATGAAAAGGCTTTAGCTCGCCATTGGGACAGAGAGAGAGAGAGAGAGAGAGGATGGCGACGCTTATGATCCAAGCCTTCAACATGGAATAGAGGTCAGCTGCATTCTTTGCACATGATGCCGGAATATTGGCCAAAAATTCCGACAAGATGCTATCAATGAAAACTACATGCTTGCAATGTAAACTTGTACACACACGGAGTAAACATCCTCCTAGACCTGCAGAAATTAAAGAGGGACACATGTTATCAAACTACAAGTAAGATTTGGGATATGATGCGCACAAAAAGCTATACATGTAGTGCCTTGATAAAAATTAAAGACCTTTACAATCCTCAATCCATCCTAACTTGCAAACAATTTTCCTCAGCCCTAATAAATCTATCTAATGTTTAATGTTCCTTCTGTGGGCACTCCCCTCGTTCATCTTTTATTCGTCCACCAAGCTCTGTATGTCTTTCTCGTTGGGGCAGAGAGTTAATAAGTAGGTAATCCTTCGTGAAAACCGAACCTCCATTTCAGGCACGATCTTCTTCATTGGCATGATTTGGGACCTCTCCTTGACTGTCCAGTGGCATGTACTGTGCCATAATAGCTCTGATCTCTGAGTCCATGTATGACTGCAACGAACAGAAAAGGTATGCAGGGTCAAGAATTATCAAAATAGATAGCCTAAAAACGATAATTTTCAGATTAGCAAAGAGTAAAAGTTATCTAGTAGGGGGAATGCTAAATACAACAATTCTCGGGGACTCATCAAACTTTTCAGTGGGTGCTGAAAATGGAGGCAGGGAGAAAGTTTCAGTTATTGAAATCAAGCTCATGCTAATAAATTCATTAAAGAAATAAAGCATAGACATCTAATTTGCAGTTATTTGATTCTAAAGATGTTAATGTCAGAAATGAATGATTCTACTGTCACATATGTGATATTGGCACATATGTGATATTGGCAGAATTTCCGTGGTTTCACAAGAAATCCTAAGCCAACTTTGAACAAAGGTGGCTTCTAATCTCCTCCAGGCTAACCAGCAGGTAGGAAAACCTTCTATTCATTTTAAGCTAAGGCAAACAAGTAAAAGCCAATTTGAGGTTTTCTAGATGAAATAATTCATATGAAGTATAAAGAAGAACAGATTTGATAGAGCAAACTGCATCTCATTTTAAGGCCCACAAACTATACGCCAAAGAGAGACTTCGAACAAAATCTCCATTATAGATACCACAAAACTAATCAATTTAAATATAATGGACTGGATATGATGAACTTACTCTTAATCTATATTTATACACAATAAATGCTCCAAAAGCAGCAAAAGCCAAGAGTCCTAGGATCAACCAAAGAGCAGTCCATGTTGCCTTGGCTTCACTTGCAGTCTTACCTGCATATATACCAACCAAACAATATCAAATAATGAAGTTTTACAAGGATATGAGTATCTATTTATGATAAATTACAAATCTCACTTATGCAAGTATCATGTTCCCTCATGTACAGAAGGCCTCCACTACAAGTGCACTCATAACTTCCCCATGTATTTTTGCAGCTGCATTCAGGGCACTGGCATGCTGTCTTCTCCTTGCATTCATCAATATCTGCGGATAACAAATGAAAATGGTTACATAAGGCAAACAATTTGTCAGGGTTTGCCATCTGACATATAGGAGAAATTATTTTTGCAATATTAACGCCGATATGATTACTTGAGATGTCAAGCAAATAAATTACATCATTTTCCACAAGAAAGACTGCAATACACATACAGACATACATATATTATACACTTATACATATAAAGATATATACACATACATATTTAATATATCTAATATCTGATACAACATTATTGTAATGAATAGTAGTTAACTAAGCAGCTTACCTGCACAAGTTTTGATACCATCACCTTTGAATCCAAGGGGGCACTTGCACTTGCTGTCTCCAGTATCCTGTACCCACCAAGGACATGAATTTGCTGAAATCACTTTGGAAAAAAAAAAGTACATCATGAAGATCGGCCAATCCCTGTCCCTAAACCATGTATTTGATTAACAGTATTTTGCAACCCAGAGCTCCCTGGAACCAACCTGACAAGCAGAGAAGGTCTTGCCATTATGTGTGTCTTGCCAACAACCTCCATTATTTATCCTGCACCGTCCAGGACCAATTGCTGCAGAGAAGGTGAAGAGTTAATTGAAAGGTATCACAGTGTAGAATGGAGAAAGCATGCATCAAAAAACGACGATAGCTGTTGCTTTTTATGATAAGGCTGTACACCATAAGCAATTTCCTCCAGTTAATCACCTGACTTCAACTTTTCTAGCCGCGACGACTCCCATCATTATGACATTTTAATTGCCATTCAAACAGTTTCTGGGTACAAGAGTTATGCTCAAATATGTATAACAAAGAATCAATGTCTGTTGGATCCATGTTACATTGCAATATAACAATTAACAACATTATGCAATTGTCGTGTTAGCCATTATGATGCAGAAAATTTTGGAATGATTGAATCAAGAAATTAGGCTCATATCCAATTTTTAATGTTTAAATCTGAAATATTTTTACATTTTCTGGAGAAATATTACATGGGAAACCCATGTCCCAGGTCAAACGTCTCCTTTTTTTGGAGGCAATACTCAAGTATTGGTGTATGAGGTGAACAAAAGACATATGGAAGAAGAGAAATACAAAACTATATATATATATATATATATATATATATATATATATATATATATATATATATATATATATATACACACATATTTATTTATTTATTTATTTCACCAACAATCTGAATCTTAGGAATGGCCTTACCTCTACTATAGGCCAGAATGACTTAAAACCTAAAAAAACCAAGTTCTAGTTTAACCCATTAATTTAAGTAAATTAACCATCCCTTAAACTAAGCTTATGGTGCTGCGATGAAAGCACACCACTATTGTCCCTTCTCCAATGGTGCCGCTCAGGAGGGTACTATCAGCTTAAACTAAACTTATGATAAAAGGAAGCAAAAGATTCTGTTCACCCATTCCTGTCATGGTTAAAATAAGTTCACTAACTCATCTAGTCAAGGTTTGAACATTGAATTTAGGTTTTGGTTTTGGCCAAGTCAGTGGAGTTCCAGATGCAGTTAGTTTAAGAAGTCTTCCAAGTTCCAGAGTTTAAGTCAAAAACCAAGAGAAAATTTAGAAAAAAGTTTAGAACAGAAAATAAAATAAGCTAAGAAAAGTTACTACACAAAATTTTAGAGTATTACTTGCTATACAGATTATTTATTGGCATAGCCTTGACAAGTTTTAGGCAGAATTATTGCTTTTCTATTATAGAAAATGAAGTAAGAACTCCACCAAACTTCAGTAAGGGAAGGAAGATTACAAAAGTTTCGAAGTAGAATCTCAGAAACACAGAAAAAGGAAAATTAAGTGCAGTTAGAAACTTTAAACATGAGGCTGGAATGTGCTGAGGCCTTCTAAGGAGGAGCTAAGTCTTCCAGGAGCTGAAGAGGCTAAACCAAGTCTAAGAACAGATCGCCAGTTTTATTGCCTTCCAGAAAGTTCTATTTCCAGTTGCAATAATATTATTGCTTTATTGAAAAATAACATCAATTACAGTACTTACTTCTAGACTTTAATTGTTAAAAACATTATATTTCATAGTCGTGAAGCCTTTTAAGTAACATAGAACAATCACAAAGTTTTCTTTATGTTTTAGTAGAACTCCCAAGTATATTTGTTTGAGGAATTACTTTCTCATATATTTCAGGTTAAGAGAATATAGAATCAAATGCATGTAACTATGGATTTTTCTATCATTTTTATTTTTTTGAAAAATTGTGATAGGAAGAAGATTGACCAAATTTAGAGCAGGAGCATGCTCAAACCTAGGTCAGCAGAATCCAACACCCCAATTGAACCAATTTGCACCCTTGATGTAATTATGAGATGTCTTTATTTTATGTAAAAATATCATTCTTTTGAAATGTACCATAATTCGAAATGATCTTTCTGGCATACTGCGATAAGGGCCTTCTCGGAAGCCCTGGCCTGTCAAATGTTATAATTATTATCCATCCCTTCGTTTAACTCAAGAAGAGAAAAACCATTAAAAATTGACACTACATAGTTTATACTTGAATAAATTAAAAAACAATGTCAACAATATAATAGCTAACACCAAAACAAAGCTTCAAAATATCAGCATCTGGTTTGAGCAGAAACTAATTGGATTTGGACATCATAGACACAACAAAATTTTAGATGTTAGTACATATTTTATACTTTAAGTCCATTAAAGGGACTCCATTTGTTATATTATATGTATATTCAAATATAAGTATTTTAATTATACTTCAAGTCCATTTGATGACCAAAAAAAAAAGATATCAAGACAACATCAAAATCCTAAATCAAACAATTATAATGATTAAAATAACAAATACAAACAAAAATAGATTGAAAAAAATAAAACATTTGATAAAATAAAAAAAAAAGAAAAAAGAAAATGAAATACCGGTCAGATGACCAATACACCATACCATACTGGTCGCTGACCAGTACGGCACCTAGTATTGGTTCGGCATACCTTGTTTTAGAATATTGTTTCTCCTATCCTTTCCAATCACCAAACACTAGGGTCGGTCTATTTGACCATCTACTAGCCCTTCATCTCAAAGATTATTCACTGATGTCCATATATAGGTTTCGGATAGCAAGCAACATTAGACCTAGCCCTAATTAAATCCTTGCCGTCGTTCCTCGCAAACATTGCAGACCATCCCTAATTAGTCCTGCATATTGCTCCTTCATTCTTTCTAATGTCCTCTACCTATCCTACCTATTTTGTGCTCAAAATCCCTTTGTATTGTCTCATTTTTGCCTTGATGAGAGAAGGGACTTACATTCACTTATTTGATGAAGACTCCTACTCCTTGAGACAGATGCAAGCCCAAAATGGCGGTTGGCCTTATAAATACGCCAAATACATAAGTTGTAGCACCCACAAAGGTATGGAGCAAAAGAAAATGAAGAGTCAAAACTGATCCTTAATATCGTTACTGGACTAAAACACAGTTCTCTTAAAGAAGGGAAAAATTACTCTACAACTTAGAAGACAGATGACAAAAAAAAAGTTCTTGTTTGAGCATCTTTCTTTTTGCATTGTTGATATTTTGCCTAGACAGCATCCACCAAATGTAAATGCCAGAATCCCAAACAAAGACAATAAGCATATATATAGCACATTGAGAACAACCCAGCAAGAGAGATTGCCCAACCACAAGGGAAAGAAATTTATATGCATAGCCTTGTGATATAATGATAACAGCTGTTTCACTAGCTTCTTTCATTTCTCATGGTTCTCCAAGCCTTTAGACAACCCAAATACTTAATGCACGTTGACTACTCAGACTAAAAAAGAACACCGGTTAGTTGTCTAGTTACCATTCAAGTCTGATACTACTTAGGAAACCTTTTTTTTTTAACCTAAAATTTCATAGACGATGCAAAATAAATGCAAATCCAATAGCTGATAAGCATGCTGCATACAGAGACAATTTAATCCTACAGACACTTCAACATTCTGAAAACCCAAACAGCGATTGCAGTGAATCAATGACAAGACATATCACTAGAAGCCCCCATCATAAAAGCATACAAGAACAAGGGGTATGGAAATCCTATTTGAATCCTTTCCAATCCTTAAAACCCTCTCAGAAATAAAAAATTTAGAATTAGAATTTGAAATGCTGCAGCAAAAGAAAAATCCAAACGTGCATCTTTCTCCCACAACTCATCTACAGAATGAACTGTCAGTGATTTGAGTACCTTGTGATTGACTTTCCTGCCTTTATTCTCCTACAAGACTTACCCCTTATTCCCATTTTCTTCTTTCCTCTGCTGTGCAATGAATATCAGCATCAATTAAACACTATATCACCATATGCTTGTTTTTCTATGCCACAAGACCATGTAATCTCTTTTTCCACTTCTTTTTCTTTCACTTGATCCATTAGTTGATAATCATACTGTTGACTGACAATAGGTTACAGCTCTTTGGTTGGTTCAGATGTTTCTGAGATTAGTGTCGTTTCTTTAACCAAACTGACAAATATCCACAGGTTTATGTGTTGTATTAATGAAGTGGTTCTGTGATCACTGGATGCATTTTTTAGAAACCTGCAAAGCATTTGAATTGTAATTTTTAGGCATTTTAGACATCAGAAAAAATGAGTTATCCCAACACTATATAAATGTGGCTATGCCCCCCAATTTTTCAGTTCTCATTATAAGCCTAATTAAATATCTCTTTTAGGGGTTTACCATGCTAAACTTCTACAAGAAAGATTCTAATGTTGATGGACTCTAGGAAAGAGACCAAGGGCAAAACTCTACTCAAGTTGGATTTCCATGATTCCATGCATCAACGGAGTCCCACATACTTCAAAATTCAATTTCATAATGATTTGTTGGTCACAGAAAAACTTAAGCCCATCAACGTTAAGAACATAACATAAAAAATCTTTCATGACACTGGTTCTGCTTTCTTTTTTTTTTTTTTCTTTTGGGGGGGGGGGGGGGTGTGGGGAGAACCTGCTCTGCTCTCCTCTGGTTTCAATGTCCATAACAGCTTGGCAGGTGGTGCTTTGTTGAAGTCCGCTTTTTGTCACTTTCATTTTGCTGATCAGTGAAAACAAGTTCTTTCCTGCCCTCCGACCAAAGATCTTGGTATATCAGTGCATAATCCATTCTAAAATCCTTTTAGAATTTATCCTTTATCTAAATCTTAGTAGTAACCATGTGCATTTGCACGTGCATTATAACTAGCTTATCAGATGGCTGAACATAGGTTTTGGCATTTTGAATTGGTAGGATTTTAGTTACTTGCCACTGCTCCACCCTTCCCCTTGCTCCAAACACAGTAATGAGGTCCAACAGATATAGGAGATCATATACTTGAGCATTGCCTACCACTTATTATTAGATTTAGGATGCACAATCTCAATAAAGTTGCGATAAACCCTTATACCATCTTTTTATTCTTCAATGGATATGACAGATCTTGATACCTCAAAACACTAATTCTCCAACAAATATGCCCTTTCTCAAAAACCCAGAGGCTCTAAAACATCTGGAATCATTACAAAGTGCTCTATAATTAATTTTGTGCTTCAATAAACCCACATATAAACATAAATAGCAGCGGAAGTATTATATATAAAATGTACATCCTTAGAGTATCTGACTTGACTAGTTTCAATTTCATAAAGGTTGAGGTTGGATAATTTATGCCTCTGGGATTTCTTTATGGTACACTATTTTTGGGTCTGTTCGGTATTCTTGCCCTTTTTGTATTTTGGTTTCTCTACAAATTAGTCAAATAACATGGCAATTGATTTTGAAGGTAGCATTTGAAAAAACCTACCTTTGTTCCTTGCTTTTAGTTTCACTCTTTGTTTAAAGCAATAACTCTTTGCTACCAAAAGGCTCAAAGAGTATACACACAATTCAAGAAAACAACTGGTTTTCATCATACATGTTTCTCAGTCTAGTTCATTTTCCTCTTGGGTTTTCGAAAACTGAAACAAAAAACAAAAGCAATACCAAACAGGCTCTTAGTTATTTTTGGAAGATTTTTTTTTTTTCTTTTTTATGAGTTCATAGGCACATCATGTATGGTTATACAGATCAGTTCACAAGCAAGAAAAGAAATGCACAAGTTCAACAAAATACCACCAACAAGCAGCTTCATTTAGCATGCACCAGCAGCTGATTGATACATTCAAATACCATGAAAGAAATGAAAAAGTGATCAAACGATGCAACAGAAACAGTAAGGTAATATCTTTGTGAACTTAAAAGTTGCCAATCAATCAAACCCATAGATTTTAACCCTTGTATAACTTGAATTTTTTTACACATACTTGGTTTTGCTCTGATAAGCACTCATTCGTGAAAATAAAATGATAATGATGATGATGATGATGATGCTGATGCTGCAAATGATATAAGACTGCTCCAGCATATTACTGAGATTTAAACTGTCAGAGTTCAATTCAGATGGGGGGGAAAAAGGATCACCTTCACAATGGCTATAACCATCACCCTTAAATTGCACACCATCAACCACCGGACACTCACAAACTCTGCCACGGAATGTGTCCTGAAAGGCAATCCAACCATTAGAACAGAGAAATAACCAGAAACGTGTGAATTATATACTTGTTCACTTGAAACCTTGCAAGCAGTCATGTTGGCAGCTTTATCTTGCCAGCACCCCCCATTATTGTCCAGGCATTCATTTGTTTGTATGTCTGTATTGCAAGCATATATGAGTCAGAAACCTATGCTTCAAATATAAAATTTTATAATGTGAATGGAAAAATATTTTCAAAATAACTTAGCAGCTATGGAATCCTACCATCACTTAAACAAACAGCTGGCTCAGTAGTTTCCTCAAACCCAGCACAAATAGCTTTCAAGACAGCTTTTTTCTCTAATTTTCCTGCAATTTTATATGTTAGCACCAGCAATAGCCTAAAAAACCAGATACATAACATATCCAAGACCAACCTCGATACTGTCGATTATTAACGATAAGAGTAGGCAATATGGTAACATCTCCCCTCGAACCTTTTCCAACCTGTACAAATAATTTTCATCATCTAACATTTAGGTGTGGAATTCCATTAGCAATACAAACTCAGAATGAATTATAAGGCATCAATTTCAAAGTGAAATTCATCATAATAGATTTGACAGATCAATCTACCAAATACATAATGAAATACTGACCTGGGCATCTTGCTCCATTTTCAGAATTGGATTCTCAGAATCTGCATTTGTATCTCCCATGCACTTTTCTATCTTCTTGACATCCAGCCCTGCTTAAATGTAAGAATATTATAATTGTCCTAGTAAATGATAAACTGATGCTTTTACATACTGTAATGAAAATGGCTAACCAATTTACATGCATGGAGTCACACATTTATAGTTTGGAGAAACCTAGTGCTTTAATATGTCAGACCATCTTTGGTATATCTTCATATATGAAGTATGAAAGAGGATTTCTAGGCATAATAACAGAACTGGAATTATAGCATCTCCCTATCATGTTAAGTCAGACCAATTAAACTATATTAGTCAACTTTGAAAATAAACCCACCTAATGACTTGATAACAGCATCAGCACACTCCTTGTTATATTTTTTCTCCTTCATCGGGCACCTAATGTGAAAATCAGTCACATAATCCCACCAGATCCAGGGTTTTTTACTCTCATTCTCAACTTTGAACACACAGAGCTGCCTCAGATTTTCAACAACCACATCTTTTCCTTCATAACCAGTGCTGAAATCCTGCTCAGGGTCAGGTGCACAGTACCTCCCGTGATTGATGCACTGGGACTTGCACTGTTTACTAAAAATGAATGGCTTAGGACAATACCATGTTATATAATGGGGTGTAAACTGACTGTAACCACCTTTCTCAAGTAGTTGAGCTGCACCCTTAAATTCCTTTATAAAATCCATCAGCATATTGCATTTAGGCCCACATTCATCATTGCTATTAGTCCATAACTCATACTCCACACGATCATCTGGATGTGGAACAGCTTCTCTCCAGTCAAGGTTCACATTGACCATTTCACCACTATGAAAAGCCTTCTTTAACTTTTCGCCAAAATTTTTATCAATGAGTGCAGAGGGAATTGTTATGTTCTGAATATATTTTGCAGCTTCATCATCCTCTCGAGGCAGATCCATGGTAATCAGTGGTTCATCCTTGTCATCAACAACAAGCACTGCTGAGGCACCAGCATTCTGGGCATTCCAAACCTTCTTAGCAAAAAGGCATTCTGTCAAAAAATAGAGTAATCAATACCAGTATAATGCATGGGAAACACCTTTGAAAAGAAAAATCTCATTAGCAGTTAAAACTTGGGTTAAAATATGTAAACGTGATATGCAGCACAGGATGATGTCTACCAGCTTTGGGGGTTACCGAATATCAATATTATATGGAGCCATAGCTTAATTATATTGCAAAATATTAGTGTTCATCACCAGTATCTAATGAAATAAAGAATACATACCACAGACAATGCTACGTTACTTATGCAAGGAAAAGCTAATTTCTTAATTCCTTTATTTATTTATTTATTTTTGCTTGAAATCCACATAAACCTGTTTTTCTATAGGAATAAATTAATTGGAAATTTATAATACATCTAGAATCCAAGATTTATTTTTAAAAAGCGTATCTTTTAAAAATGCATATAAAATATTAGTGCATTAGACAACGATAAGCATAAAATTTATATGAAAAAAAAAGAGTTCTTTATAATAAAATAATGACTTCTTTTTTCGACAAATTAATGTTATAAATATAGACTGATTTTATGGATGATTTTCCAAGTTTGACAACTTAACCTAGTCCATCTTGAAGTGAATTGCAACTCGAAGGCATGTTATAAATGCTCTAAAAGATTTTTAACAAAAAAATCGGGGCCTTAATTTGTTCACATGTTATAGATTGACCTCATCTTTTTAATTTAAAAAATTAAGTGGGTATTACTAGATATACAAAGGGAGGTTTCACCACCTTCATGATAAGATGAAAAATAACAGCAAAGGAAAAGGCAAAAGAACATTAGGAAACTCCAAGCCTCTAAACAGAACATTAGGAAATTCCAAGACTCTAAACCAACAAGCCAGCAAAAGGAGCCTAACTTTTAGCAACCAAAAAAAATGGAGTATAACTTTATAAGCAAATTTGTTGTATCACCATATGGAGAACAAAGAGATAATATGGTGCGGACACCAGAGCCATCAAAAATCGGCAACATAATTTAAGTTCGATTTGGATCGATGAAGCCTCATTAAATTGATTCTACTTCAGTTATTTATTTTCAGTCAATAAATTTTAATGCATTTGGCTTTGGGTCCATAGGGCCATACTTGGATTTGTCCACGTCACCTTTGGAGCCACCACTCTCCACATGCCAAGAGAAGAAATATGCATGCCAGCATGTGCCGTGCTCATGCCAAGTTGTGTCAAGCATCAAGCACCCACATGGAGTTCCATTTCTTTCTTAGAATTCCTTAAGAGTTCTTGGCTACTTATTTTGTTGAAGGCTGATTTCTTTCCCATGGTAGATTATAATGCTTTACTTTTTTGTGGAGGGTTGATTTCTTCCTTGTAAAGATAAGAGATTCCTAAACAAACAGGACCCTTAGAGTCCTATATAAATCCTTGTATCTTTCATGAAGAAAACAATGAATGATTTTACAAACTCCACAAATACTTGTGTCAATCGCTCCAAGAGGGAGAGGGTGTGAGACCCAAAATTGCCCCACAAGGAGAGGGTGTGAGGCCCACTTTCTATCATATTCCTTCTACTTAAGATTCAGTGTTCCTGCGACTCTGATCGACTCCACCATCTACCCACGCAAGCCTATTCCGTCAAGAGAAGATCTGTCTCCTTCAGAATTTTCATCTGTTGTGCTGAGAGGAGTGATTTCTTATTCTACAGATCATATGCTGTCAAGGATCTTTATTCCTTAACAGTTGATCTTTGATTTTTTTTTAATCCGATGTTGGTAAAGACCTAGTTCTTTATCGATGGATCTGTTCGGTTAAAAGATTAAAAGTCCTAATCAGAGTAGTTTCTTAACTACCACGATCCGGAATCTTATCATCTTCTTGGATTTTCTCACGGGTTTAATGTTTTATTTTCTCTCGTTCCATTCTTATTTCTTTTTTTTGCATTTACTCGTGAGCATGTTTAATTTCTGCTATCTGTTTATGAAATTCTCTATTACTAGTTGTTTACTGATCTCTCAAATGGCATTCATCTGTATCATTTAGATTGATCTCGATTTAGTCTCGTATCAATCAATCATGCCTCCTGAGCATAGTATAGGCAACTATACTGTTTATCCTGGGAATAATAAGCCCCTGACTGGACGTGATTTGTTGTTGATGAACAGAAGAGAGCTTGATCATTAGGATCGATTTTTTTTTCTCTCTTCTTTAGGGTTGTCCCGCATCAATTTGGTATCAGAGCAGGTTGATTAGGGATTTAGTTTAAATTCAGCAATTTAAATTTTCGCAAGTTAAATTTTCGCACTCTAAATTTCGTACTTTACTTTCAAGCATTTTAATTTTTATTGCACCTTATTTCTGCATCTTAGAGTTGCATGACCACTAGATCAGGTACCTGGTACCAACATCCTATTTCCCCACCCAACACCAATATGGATCCCAATATAGCAGCCATCATTAATGCTCTGACTGAAAAGTTTGATAACATGAAAAATTTTATGAAAGCCATGGATGAGAGAATAGTGGAATTAGAAGAAGCTAGGCAGAAACAACCTGAACCTGAGTCTCCCCGACTACCTATAGGACAAAGAGGTAGGAATCTAGAACTTGATCAACCTATAGGAGCACGCCCACACCATAACCAGTTCGATCAAGATGAGCATATTCTTAGGAATGTGAAAGTCGAAGCTCCAAATTTTGATGGTTGTCTAGATCCGAGAGAGTACCTAGATTGGGAATCAGGTATGGACCACTATTTTGGATGGTACGAAATGTCTGAAGCAAGGAGAGTTAGGTTTGCTAGGATGAAATTGGTAAGGCAAACCCGACTTTATTGGGAAAGTGTTGAGCGTCTTCTCAATCAGAGAAGACAAGATCCGATAGAAACCTGAGATGAGATGAAAGAAAAACTCAGAGAGAAGTACCTCCCCACCTCTTACCAACAAAGACTTTTAGATCAATGACAGAGGCTTACTCAAGGGAATAGATCAGTCACCGAGTATATCACAAGATTTGATGAATACCTCATGAGATGTGGAGTAGCCGAAGATAGAGTTGTTACCTTATCTAGATTTAGAGCTAGATTACGAGAGGATATTCAGCGTGAGCTCTTTCTGCGAGAGGTAACTACGTTGGAACAAGCTTATCAACTTGCCTTAGATTTTGAAAGATTTTCTAGATATTCGACTCTCCGTCGTCCTGAACCCAACCGAGTAACCCCTTCTGGATCGAGACCTAATATTAATCAAACTCCTAGTAACGGACCTCCACTTACAAATCCTATTGGGAGAAAAGAAGATAAAAGAAAAGGAGCTATAGGAGAGTTATCAAAAGAAAGTAGTTCTCGATCTCATTGCTTCAAATGCCATGGTTACGGTTACTTTGCTGCACAATGCCCCAACCGATCATTATTCGTAGAAGAATTAGAAGGAGAAACTCTAGAAAATATTGAGGAAGTTTACGAAGCTGATCCAGATTTAGCCAAGCAATTTGAGAGTACTGAGGACATCCTAGGTTATGCCACACCTGAGTCAGACCTTAGGCTTGGAGTCGTTAGGTATGTCCTAGCCCAAACTAAGAAAAGTGAAGACTGGCGTAGGACCTCTATTTTCCATACCTTCATAAAATTTGACGATAAAATTTG
Organism: Elaeis guineensis; assembly: GCF_000442705.2. Taxonomy (NCBI): domain Eukaryota; kingdom Viridiplantae; phylum Streptophyta; class Magnoliopsida; order Arecales; family Arecaceae; genus Elaeis; species Elaeis guineensis. The sequence continues at coordinate 64,058,239 of NC_026005.2, read as the reverse complement.
TAAAGTGATCATTGATAGCGGTAGCTGTATCAACGCCATCTCCACCGACACGGTTAAGCGATTAGGATTAACTCCTGTAGATCATCCCAGTCCATACCATGTGTCTTGGATTGATTCCTCCTCTATTCCCATTAAATTTAGATGCCGTGTGCCCATCCAGCTTCATTCCTATCAGGATCATGTGTGGTGCGATGTCTTATCCATGGAAGTCGGAAGTATCATATTAGGTCGGCCTTGGCTATTCGACAATGATGTTACGATTTATGGCCGTACCAACTGTAGTTTTACTCATCAGGATAAGAAGATCACGATTAATCCTTCCCCACCTAAGGCTACTAATAGAAAGATAGGCGATGGACCAAAAGAAAAGCCTCAATCTGATAGGTGCTAAAGAATTAGAGACGATCATGAGTGAAGGATCACCAGTTTGGATGCTTGTTGCTAGAGAAGTTCGTGAGGATTCTAAGGTGGATTATCCTAAGGAAGTAGCTAGCCTTCTTACTGAGTTTCATGATGTCTTTCCTGAGGATCTTCCAGATTACTTACCGTCTATGAGAAACATTCAACATGCCATTGATTTAGTTCCTGGATCTACCCTACCCAACTTGCCCCACTATAGGTTGAACCCTAATGAGCATGCCGAACTACAAAGACAAGTTGGAGAGCTGATAAAAAAAGAATTTGTGAGGGAGAGTTTGAGTCCTTGCGCGGTTCCTGCACTACTGACTCCAAAGAAGGATGGTACATGGAGGATATGCATAGATAGCCGTGCCATTAATAAATCACCATTAAATACCGCTTTTCCATCCCTAGGTTAGATGACATGTTAGATATGATGGCCGGATCCACTATCTTTTCTAAGATCGATCTTAAGAGTGGTTACCATCAAGTAAGGATTAGACCAGGAGATGAGTGGAAAACTGCTTTCAAGACAAAAAATAGTTTATATGAGTGGATGGTGATGCCATTTGGATTATCCAATGCCCCTAGTACCTTCATGAGGTTGATGACCCAAGTACTACGACCATTTATAGGAGTATTTGTAGTCGTATATTTTGATGACATTTTGATTTATAGTCGAACTAGGGAAGACCATTTAGATCACCTCCAAAGAGTGTGTCAAGTTCTTAAAACAGAAAGCTTGTATGCTAATCCTAAGAAGTGTGCTTTTATGACAGACCATATCATCTTTTTAGGTTTTGTTGTTACCCCCAATGGTGTATCTGCTGATCCTGAAAAGATTAGAGCAATAGTTGAGTGGCCGGTGCCCAAGAGTGTGCATGACGTGCGGAGTTTTCATGGATTAGCAACCTTTTATCGTAGGTTCATAAAAAGATTTAGCACCATAGTCGCTCCCATCACTGACTGCATTAGAAAGAAAAATTTTGAATGGACTAAGGCAGCCAATAGAGCCTTTCTAGACATTAAGGACAAGATGACTCATGCCCCAATCTTACGTCTCCCTGATTTTTCTAAGATTTTTGAAGTAGCGTGCGATGCGTCAGGAGTTGGGATTGGTGGTGTCTTTAGTCAAGAAGGTCATCCGGTAGCATACTTTAGCGAGAAACTTAACGATTCTAAACTCAAGTATTCTACCTATGATAAGAAATTTTATGCGGTAATTCAAGCTTTAAGATATTGGAGGCATTACCTACTACCGCAAGAATTTGTTTTGTACTCTGACCATGAGACCCTTAGATTCCTGAATTCTCAAAAGAAATTGAATCATAGACACGGTAGGTGGGTCGAGTTTTTGCAAGCCTATACTTTTGTTTTGAAACACCGTGCAGGTGTAGAGAATCGTGCTGCTGATGCCCTGAGTCGTCGTCATACTTTGCTGTCCACCGTTAGTATAGAAGTTGTTGGTTTTGATAAGGTTAAAGAAAATTATGAGTGTCCAGATTTTGGTGACATACTTACTGCTTTACGTAAGGGGCCATCTAGAGAACGTAGTGAATATACCCTTCAGGATGGTTACCTATTTAGAGAAACTAGGCTGTGTATCTCCCGTACATCTTTAAGAGATTTTTTAGTTTGGGAATTACATGCGGGAGGATTAGCTGGACACTTTGGTAGGAATAAAACTATAGAGTTAGTAGAAGCCCAGTTCTTTTGGCCAAGCTTGAAAAGAGATGTCGCCCGAATTGTTGCCCAATGTAGAACATATGCCGTGGCCAAGCAGAGAAAATAAAATACCAACTTATATACACCCTTACCTATACCAGACTGTCCTTGGCAAGATGTTAGTATGGATTTTGTTTTGGGATTACCTAGGACAGTTAGGAAGCATGATTCTATTCTAGTGGTTGTAGATAGATTTTCAAAAATGGCCCATTTCTTGCCCTGTTGCCAAACGTCTGATGCGTCGAAAGTTGCAAGAATACTTTGATGAGATTGTTAGACTACATGGATTGCCTAAAACCATTGTTTCTGATAGGGATGTTAGATTTATGAGCTATTTTTGGAAAACCCTATGACATCTTTTAGGCACAAAACTAAAGTTTTCTTCTGCCTATCATCCGCAAACAGACGGTCAGACCGAAGTGGTTAATAGGAGTCTTGGAAATCTTTTGCGTTGCTTGATTGGGGAACATATGGATAACTGGGATCTTTTGCTGCCCCAAGCCGAATTTGCATATAATAGCTCTGTTAATAGATCCATTGGCATGAGTCCTTTTGAAGTAGTTCATGGATATCAACCTAGAAAATCAATAGACCTCATCCCACTACCCATGCATGCTAGGATTTCCGAATCTGCAGTCATTTGCACAGCATGTCAAGAGTCTGCATAAAGAGATCAGTAAAAAAATTAGTATGAGTAATAAAGTTTATAAACAGAATGCAGATTCTCATCGACGTGTTCAAGAGTTTGCAGAGGGAGACTATGTGATGGTTCGATTGAGGCCTGAACGGTTTTCCCCCGGAACCGTGGAGAAGTTACATGCCCGAGGAGCAGGTCCGTTTAAGATCATAAAGAAAATCAAATCAAATGCGTATGTTGTGGACCTACCTTCTGATTTTGGAATTAGCTCTACTTTTAACATTACAGATCTTGTCGCCTATAAAAAAACTAACTCGGATACCTAGTGAGCCATTTGAGCCTGAACCAACCTTTGAAAGCGAACCTATCCCTGAGTGTCCACCAGCCAAAATATCAGCAAAACACGATCAGATTGAGAGAATTTTGGATGAGCAGATCCTTTCCACCCGGTATCTGGTCAGATGGCGAGGTCGACCGGAGTCTAAAGATACCTGGATCACTCGAGAAGAGCTGCAACGCATTGATCTCGATCTACTTGAGCGTCACCAGAGCGGAATCGACCCACACTCGACAGGGTCGAGTTTTTCCCACCCCGGGAGAATTGGTGCGGACACCAGAGCCATCAAAAATCGGCAACATAATTTAAGTTCGATTTGGATCGAAGAAGCCTCATTAAATTGATTCTACTTCAGTTATTTATTTTCAGTAAATAAATTTTAATGCATTTGGCTTTGGGTCCATAGGGCCATACTTGGATTTGTCCACGTCACCTTTGGAGCCACCACTCTCTACATGCCAAGAGAAGAAATATGCATGCCAGCATGTGCCGTGCTCATGCCAAGTTGTGTCAAGCATCAAGCACCCACATGGAGTTCCATTTCTTCCTTAGAATTTCTTAAGAGTTCTTGGCTACTTACTTATTTTGTTGAAGGCTGATTTCTTTCCTATGGTAGATTATAATGCTTTACTTTTTTGTGGAGGGTTGATTTCTTCCTTGTAAAGATAAGAGATTCCTAAACAAACAGGACCCTTAGAGTCCTATATAAATCCTTGTATTTTTCATGAAGAAAACAATGAATGATTTTACAAACTCCACAAATACTTGTGTCAATCGCTCCGAGAGGGAGAGGGTGTGAGACCCAAAATCGTCCCACAAGAGGAGGGTGTGAGGCCCACTTTCTATCCTATTCCTTCTACTTAAGATTCAGTGTTCCTGCGACTCTGATCGACTCCACCATCTACCCACGCAAGCCTATTCCGTCAAAAGAAGATCTGTCTCCTCCAGAATTTTCATCTGTCGTGCTGAGAGGAGTGATTTCTTATTCTACAGATCATATGCTGTCAAGGACCTTCGTTTCTTAACAGTTGATCTTTGATTTTTTTTTAATCCGATGTTGGTAAAGACCTAATTCTTTATCGATGGATCTGTTTGGTTAAAAGATTAAAAGTCCTAATCAGAGTAGTTTCTTAACTACCACGATCCGGAATCTTATCATCTTCTTGGATTTTCTCACAGGTTTAATATTTTATTTTCTCTCGTTCCATTCTTATTTCTTTTTTTTGCATTTACTCGTGAGCATGTTTAATTTCTGCTATCTGTTTATGAAATTCTCTATTACTAGTTGTTTACTGATCTCTCAAATGGCATTCATCTGTATCATTTAGATTGATCTCACTTTAGTCTCGTATCAATCAATCACGCCTCCTGAGCAGAGTATAGGCAACTATACTGTCTGTCTTGGGAATAATAAGCCCCTGGCTAGACGTGATTTGTTGTTGATGAACAGAAGAGAGCTTGATCATTAGGATCGATTTTTTTTTTCTCTCTTCTTTAGGGTTGTCCCGCATCATAATATACATGCAACTCCCTCCAAATTGGGAAAGTTGACACCTTTACATCATCATCCAAGCCTTTCTCATCACTCATCACTCATGAGGTCAATTACGGAGCATCTTAATGTACCACCAAGTTAAGAAGGACCCATGTCAATGTTGAGCAGATTTATACAACTTCTAGTCATGATGTTTGATCTTTCCATTAAACTTAAAAGGTCAATTAACAACCAAGGAGCCTATCTCAGTTGTCACAAATCGAGCTCATAAAAGCAAGGAGCAACTTTTCAATACCAAAACCCAGTAGAGTTGGTTTATTATCCTGTCTCCAAATACAAGAATTGTTCTTCCCTCACCGGTCTTGATCAAGGAAAACGCAGCGATTGTTTTCCCACTTCATTTACCCAACCATGATCTCTCTTGAGAATATCAACACATTACACTATAAACCCCAGTGACCAATCATCTCGAGCCATAGCCCAAGGATTAGCATAGCATATAACAGCTTGGGGCCAAAGGATGTCAAGAACTAGACACATTATCAAGCAAGCCAAATTTACCCTATCATGCCTCCCCAACTTGTGCTCAATTCCACTTCTAGATCTCATGGAATATTTTATAAAACCACTTAACGTCAATCCATTCACATGCTCCTGTATACCAATGTCTGACAAGCCTTTCTTCCCCATATCATATTTCAACCACCATTTACATGATGTATGGCATTACCCCTTCCTTCCCAATATCCAAAATGAAAGATAATCCTCACGAAGATGTGGGCATCATTTGGATTTACATGCAGGATATTCGCATCTCCCTCCAATCACAAATCTCTTGTTACAAGTCTTTCGTTAATTCTTTCCAAGTCAAGCACAATGAAACATTTTAGCAGTACATTAAAGAAAATGAAAAGGAAATGGGAGCATTTTGTAAAAGAAACCTGTGGATGGGTAATCAACAAGCTCATGGAATGAAGATGTCATAACAATTGTTCTTTGTCCACCTTAGTCATCTCCATCCAAAACCCTTTTTTTCATGAATGAAGCTTTCTCTATGAGGGTCACTTCCGCAACAGAAACCCACCTTGCCTTTATTGACTTGAGTGGTAATGCAACTGTAAGTGAGTATATATTTGTTCAGCATGCATCTAACTTCGACAATGGGCAATTTGTTTCACCGACCCAAACTCTTTCTTAACCTCTTTCCAACACTTGGCTTAACTAAGTCCTATTTGGCATCACTTCCCATTTCCAATTCTCAGTTTTTCAGGAAAAGAAAGCGAGGCAGAAATGATGTTTAGTAACCCAACTTCTATTTTCAGTTTTTTGAGAACTCCTTCTCAGTTACTAGAAATTGCGGAAACTAAAAAGCTAGTTTTAAAGCATTTGAAAACTGAACCCACCCATATCCACCATTGCCTCCATTATCCCCAACCTTATCACCCCCCACTTGTCACCACCTCCTCTGTCAACTGACTATTGGGTTTTCAGTTTTCAAAAAAAAAAAAAAGATTTTAGTTTTTAAGAAAATGAAAACTAGAATTGATGCCAAAGACTACCTAACATATTGGTTTATCATGCTTCCTATCCATGACTTCCTTCTTTCGAGAGAATATTAAGCGGCACAAAAATTCCTTTAACGGAAATTCTTTGTTAAAAGGTTAAGAAGATTCATCACTTTGCCTTTCATATTAGATTTTTGGATTAAGCAACAAGCATATAGTCATTCGGGGATTTTCTTCTCCTAAAATATGGAACATGCATCTTTCATCTATTCTGCCTTAAAATCCTCTCTCTCATTGCCGTCCCCTCAACTCAAGAATTATAGCTTAACACCTTTTACTCTATATCTAAGAAAATATTTCTCTGAATACCATGATATTTTGCTCACCACTTTACCATACAATTTCACTCTCTCTCACTATAAGCTCAATTAAGTTTGATCTAAGCCTCAAAGCAATTTCTTCCTCTTTAGCCCATTTTTACTCTCTTTTCAAATCAACAGTTCCTCCCTTTTGGGTCTGTTGAAATCTAATAATTCCTGAATCACCACGTTAATGTCAAAATTGCAAATGTTCAGAAAATTTATATTTCAAATTCCATTGACATGTGAAACACATCCACTTCCTTCAACTTCTCTTCACATATCCCAGCTTTCTAAGCAAAATACTGATTGAGTTTCCCAATTTCTTGATGCACAACCACTTCCCACTATCTTGGACAATTGATATCGAAATTACAAACCACCTTTAATATTATTTTTTGGAAAAAAAATGAAGCTTAGGCTCAACACTTCCTAGAGGAGTAACAAAGTCAACTCCAGGCTAAGATAGCTGTCAAGGTAAACCTCTTTAGCAGGTCAAAAGAAAATCAGAAACCTAATCAATGGACAATAAAACCTACTAATATTTCTGAAATAGGTTTTATATTGCTGATTCATATAATCTTACTTGAGATCATGGAAAAATCCTCCCAAAACCCAGAATTTAATAAATAATAGATAAATAAACAACATGAACTAACACTTCAAGTTCCCCCTCCTCTCTCTAGTATTTTGTGCCGATTCAAGGACCCATCCATACCTTTGATAATCTTTGAAATTACAAACCCTCACTTTCCTATTGCTACTTTTAGCAATATTCTTAGGAATATCAAGATGCCACAGAAGTTTTTTTTTTTTAAGTTCAGGTACCTATCCACAAGAACACCTGACTTGTTTTGCATGCTGCAAGTAAATGCACCTCATAGTGTCTTTAGATGTCTCATTCAGTTAACTTGAAACCCCGCTCCCCACCCCCACCAAAAAAAAAAAAAGGACACCCACCCACTCCAATAAAGGGGGCAAGCCAGCAACCCCTCCATAAACACAATTTCATGAAAGTCCAATGCCTACATCTTTTTCTAAAATATGATGAAGGCATGTTAGTTTTCCTTAGCTCCACTTGGTAAATAAAGCTCTAAATCTCCACGAAAGCTTCGGCGATCTGTGTTGAAACTTGACTATGTAAGTTAAAATTACTTAATTTGCTTTTTGATGAATAAAATGTGAGGCTTGGACACATAAATATATCGAAAAATATCCATTCTGGAGTTGTCACAATGGACAATTTTCTCAATCATATGGTCAGTATAGTTACATGCATGGTTATGCCTTTCAGTTCAAATCACATGACTATTTAGAATAGACCGATATGTAGGTTGTGAACTAACAAATGCTGGGATGACATGTGACTCGGTGCCCCTAATGGCAACTACTACAGAACTTTTTCATGTTAAATAGAAGAAGACAAGTGTAACATCTATCCAGTACCCTTATGTACTATGTGTTCACAATGATAAGCGACCCAAGCATTTTATGTTCACGCACCACTCCCCCACCCACCCCAACAACTGTCCCCACCACCGCCCCTCCTCCCCCCAAAACAATCCTCTCACATCCAAACAAAAGGAAAAAAAAAAAAAAAAAACCTATGTTGATTGACAAGGTCTTTAGTCCACAAACACCCTCATGCGACAGTAAACATCGCCGCATGCAACTTCATCTGTTGCAGGTCACTCCGCCAGCTAAAAGTTGATTTGGGTACCAACTTCCTAATAAGCAAACTTCAGGGAAATTCCAATCAAATCAAACATCAAAAAGAGGAGAAGACAACTAAGCATATATAAATTAACCGTAATTTTCATGGAACATCATAACAACTGTCACCCCAAATCATATTACAGTTCATGCGCATCTTTCCGATCCAAAGATTGTTCCTTCAAATCGCTCAAAAAAAGCTCGTGCTTTTAAAAGCGGCCAATTAAAAACCAACAGAAATCTGAACAAGATTCAGACTTCAACCGTTCTTTTTCGAGAACACCAGGGAATCGGAAAGGGTTACCTCCTCGATCAATAAGAAGAAAGTTGGGAAGCGCCCCCGGTTTGGGCTTGAACAAATCCGAAGCCGAGAACTTCTCGCAGGCGTAGTTATTGGTCTTGGGGTACACCACCGTGCCCGCCATGCTCCCGCCGTACTGCGGGATTCCGAAGTTGCCGATGGCGCTATCGTGCTTCCCCCGAATATCGGACGGCGAGGTCACCATCAGGCTGTTCTTCTCTACGACGAACCTCCCCGCCGCCGGCGAGGCCAAAAACCCCAGCCCCCAAACCGCGAGGAGAAACCCTAGGAGGAGCCCATCCGATCGGCCCATCTCCCCCGACCCAAGGCCGAAGCCTGAGAGAAGGAGAGCGATGGGAACAAGAGAATGAGAAGAGGTGGCGTGGATCGAAAATAGAGGGAGGGTTTTAATCGAAAAGACAGCGCTCTGGGAGCCCCAAGGGAGAGAGAGGAGTATCTGGGTTTTTCTTTCTTCGTTGCTTAAATAGCACGGAGATTCGTGGGGTGGGCGTTTTTCCAACAAGATGTTGTTACTACTTACCACCGGTCGTCGGTGTTGAAGAAACGGGGCTTGGGGGTTGATGCTCGCAAGGCTATCGTTCTGCCGTACCGTTCGTGGCACGTTTTGGGCATGTTGACGGTGAAAGGTCTGGATTTTTTAATTCAAAATTTTCTTTTATATTTGTTTCTTAAATCGTTTTGCATGTTGGTCCCCGAGGTCTTGTTTAGTGATATGAAATTTTCCTAGTTCTTAGTGCTAATGGGTTTCTTTAGAATGGCTGGTAACTATTGGATATAGTATAGACAAACTCTCGTTCTGTTTGCTTGTCTCTGTCTGTGTCTTTATGAATGGACCCGCTGAAATCATATTCATGATTTGAGTTAAAAAATAAATAAATAAATAAATCTATAGTGGAGCCTTCAAAGTAAAGATTTGTTTGGATTTTTTTTTTAATATTAACCTGAGAATTTTATAAAATTTTTTCACTGGACTAGCGTAACCAGCAAAATCATAGACTACATGCTAGATTGGGTTGTATTCATAAAACACCCAAAAATAACTTGGGAGTAAACTAATCCAAATTCCATACCAAAAAAAAAAAAAATACCAATTATTTTGCCTGATGCAAACCTGTTTCTTGATATTTTATGTAACCCAGCTTATAGCTTATGATTTTACTAGTTCTATGGACATAATCTATCAATTCTATAAAATTTTCAGTTCAATTCTATAGAAAATTTCAAGCATATCCTAAATAAATGATTTAACAAAACTTCTTTATTTTAAATATCTAGTTTCCACTTGCTTTCAAATATCTTGATAATTCATCACAACTAGTTATAATACTAGTGCTTATTCTTGCATAAATTATACGCCTCTTGTACGTCCATCCCCATCAATTTCATGATTTTAGTTTCAGGAAAAAAAACTGTAGCACAGTTTTGAAGTACATGGGTAATTTAACAACTCTCAAAACAATATAATAATCCAAAAAAAGTCCGAAAAGGGAAGGACCACAACATTTTAACATTTTGTAAATGATCCGAAAACTACATGATACTCCAAAAAATCCTAAAAAGAGGACTATAAACTTTAGTATTTTGTCGATATTTTCTTACTTTAAAAATATTTTATCAATTTTCTGTTTTTCTTGTTCATGATGGTCATTTACAACTTGTTGCTCTTCATTCTACTCAGACATGAGTAGTTAAAAGCTGACAAGACTAAAGGACTGAAGATCCATCAATAGCCAAAACAAATGCAATACTCAAGCATTTTTGCATAAGCAATGACAGCATCATGTAATATAGAGAGACAAAAACAAAAACATTTTATAAGACACCTCGTGAATCAATAAGTATTTACAGAATAAAATGATGAGTAAATAATGCATATATATGAATGAGGTACTTTCAAACAAATCTATAGAATGAAATGACATACATTACAAAACATCCATCAGAAATAGCATATAAAATCCAACCATTTAAAGGACATACCTAAACAAGTTATCATTTGTCCAATCGTTTCATCTCCTTTTCACAAAATTAGGCTTGAATTATCCGAGAAATCGCTGTGGAAAACAGAATTGCATCCCTGTTCATCAAATTAACAATATAGAAAAATTTGTATGAAAAATAGAAAGTTAATCTAACTAAGAATTTCCCTAGACATAAGCATAATGGCAATTTTAACTTCAGGTCAGATCCTTAATGTTTTGACTCATAAATACATGTTGTCTTTAGGTGAGATAGAGCAATAACAAAACTATTGTACCAACATAATTTACAGATGATATTGGACAATATCTTCATATCATCATCAAGTTTGGTCATTGAAGACCCATGACAAGTTGAGATCCAAGGTCTCACCAAAGATGAAAATTGATCAAAACAGAGATTGACTATATAGCTGAACTCCTGCAAGGATGCAAAATAATGTTCATGGCTCGCATTCTACCAAATTAAGTGGCAATCAAGAATATGGAACAAAGCCAATCACCTAAGTAAAGAGAATGCTATAGTTGGGCATATAATATTCATAGAAAAAGTAAAACTTGTATCTTTCATAAGCAATAGAATAAGGGTTTTGAACTTTTCGGATGGAAGCTGCTAGAATCATAGTTGTATTGTACTAAAAACTTAAAGGAAGCATCTGGTACTACCGGTTGTCAATCTCGTAGTGTACTAAAAACTTTTGAATATATTTGCCAGTCAATCCCATAAAATTTCAAAGAATACAGAATAAAAATCTGAATACAAGAAGATAACAAAATAGAAGAATAAAATGAAGCAATTCTAAATAAATTAAAATAATTATCCACCATGGATATTAATGCATGACAGGTTCATAGGTGATGAAGGAGGTTTATGTGTGGAGATGTTAGTCATTCCTTACTGTATGACAGTATTATTGGACTGCATAATTTTAATTATTAGACATATTTTTTGTGAGACGAATGCTGCAGCTGACTGAATAGCTGTATTTGTTGTTGAGCATTTTGGATCACGTCTTTGGATTGATTTATATGAGATTCCTATATCTTTTAGAGATGTTTTATTTTTTGATTATCTTAGATGTATTTACATTAGAAGAGGTTGAATGATTCATTTATCAAAAAAAAAAGAAAAGGGGATGTTTATGGTTAAGAGGGCTCAAAACCAAACATAAATTCTTTTGAATAATAATTTTTAACCAACCTATACAAACATTACCAATATTACATCTACATTATTCTCAATATATCTAAGACCACAAGCATTGGTCCTTCACGGTGCATCCATCGAGACAATGCAGAGTTTTTCAAAGGAATGAGGATCAATGTTTGGTCGAACCAAGCTTCTTTCTCTCTCTCTTGCTTCCCCACCTATGACTGAAGCTTTCACATGAGCTTGACTTTCCTATCTGAGTAGACCGCTTGTTTGAAAGTGCAGGGTTAGTCTCAGAAAGAGATTGAGTAGGAGAAGATCGGGAAAGCGAAAGCAGTCAGTTCAGCCTGTGAAGAAGATTCAAACAAGTAGCTGATTGAAGTAAAAAAAAGTGATTCAGAAATTTATAATCCCGATCCGTATAGTAACATAATTTTGAATCCATTCTATTTGAATTGGTGCTTTCTCCATCACGATTATTGTGAAGAGACATCTACAATAATTAGTATTGGATAATTTATTTTCGAAAATGTATGTCTATTCAAATACAAATCACACATAAAAAAATCTGATCAAATTTTAATTGTTCATGTGGACTCTTTAGTTATAAGATCAGCTAAACTCTATTTGGCCACTCCAGGAGCTATTTTTATTTTCATTAAGTAAATAGCTCTAGTAATCATGTATCTTGATGTCAATCAACAATTTAGGAAACAAAATTTGACTCCCATCACTCACATTTAAACGCTCATCATGTTTCAAGGAGATAAATTCAGTTACAGAGATTTTAGTGATTTTTATGTCATTTAACAAGATTCAGAACAACATACGTAGAAAAATCCTTTTATATTTGCAATGTCATGTAAAATAATTTTATTAACACATTATACGTACAACACCCTATAACAAAAACTCAATCTTATGGATAAATCCCCTGTTTTCTATTAATCACGTCAATAACATTATGTATTCGGACTTTTAAGGATTCAAAAAGAATAGTTTGCAAACAAGGTGCAAGTGGCTTCTATAGAACCGCACCGTGTTTTAGAAAAAAGGTTAATATTTTTTATAGAAAATATAATTTTGACCGCAGAACTGAAAAAAGAAATTGCTTATCTGATACGACACCAAAGTCCAGATGGAAATAAGTTTGGTCAACTGACTAAAATTAAAGCTAGTCTAATGGTTATAACCCAATGTTCAAGGTTCAAAGCTACCATGACAAATTGAATTGTTTTTTTTTTTTTTTTTTGGTAAGGTGACAAATTGAATTGTCACCCACATAGACCCACCAAAAGTTTAATTGAAATGTAATATTCAAAAGTTTGATAGAATTGTTGGAACTTGTCGGTGAGGGGTTGAATTCTAGAAAGAAAAATTATTTGTTCTCCTAAAATGTGTTCCAAATAAAGCATATTCAACTTTGGGAATAGCATAAAGGGAGTTTATCCTCACTCTATCCGGGTTAACCTGCCAAACCGTGTGAGTTGTTGGCTGGGATAACATAATTCGGTAAGCCGCGTATAACCTGGGCCGGTTCGCCTGCCACCGCTTATTAGAGATAGGGACGGATTATCGCTGGTTCTCCTCTCCTCCTCGTCTTCGAGAAGAACCCGTCCTCCGGCCCGCTCTTCTTCTCCGATCGTAACTGGTATCCTCCCCTCTCCTCCTCCTCTTCTTCTTCTCCCGTCACAGCTGTGGCAGCCACCCCTCTTCTCCTTCTCTTCCTCTCTTTCCCGGGGTGGTGGTGCCGCCGCTATGATCGTCGTGGCGGTGCCTCCTCTGCAATAGTCGTGGTGGTGCCGGCTTTGCTGTGGTGGTCTGAAATCATTACTTTTGATTCATCTAACACGTAAAATTGTTAGTGTCATTCATTTTAGTGGGCTAGAAATTATTCTACAAGATTAGAACTTCGAGCTCTAGCTTGATGGCCAGAATTAGTTTATTTTGGTTATCATGTATAACTTTATTCAAAGAACTGATCTTTTTCTTTGATTAAAACAAGAATCAGGAACTTAAATAAGGATAAGGTTGAGTTTTGGTTTTGGTGGAATCTTAGTTACCTGAAGTAGGAGGAGCAGATGCGAGAATGCGAATCTCTTAAAAGAATTTCGAATCAGGAAACACTTAGGAAATTGGTGTCGGGGCAAGTGTTTGGACAAGTTTTTGAAGAGATCTTTAAGTGAAGCTTTCTACTACTAAGGGTGGAATCATTGGTTATTCCTTATTCTTCCCTTTTCTTTTTCTTCCTTTTTGCTAGTCATATTTGATACTATCACAGACTAGAAGTGGTGACCAGATGTTTGGCTACGGCTATTGAAACTTCATTATTCTTGCCTCGAATATGCGATCTCTGCCATGAATTTTGTGGCTAACTGTTATTTGCACCTCTGAAACCTTATTTCAGGTTCACTTTTCTGTCTGAAAATGGATGCAAGACACTCAACCGAAATGTTCAAGTAAAATTTTCGCATGCCACTCTTCTTTCAACATTTGTAGTAACCATTATATATGTTTGTATCATCCTTTGATATGCAGACATCTGGACAAGCAAAGTGAAGTCCTTATGGAAGCTTATCGTGCAATGTCCCATGAGCTACATAGACTTCAGGTTGAGTTATCTGTTCTAGAAGTTCTTCTGTTAGGTTCTATATGCCAGCTATACAAGATTTCTTTGATGGTTATTTTTCATTATCTTGCTGATTTTATGCCTATTGATGTGAAGGTGGAAGAAGAAATGCTTATGCACAAACTGTATGAACTCATGTCTGCTGAAGGACTAATTAAAAAGGTACATTCTGTTGCCATTTTGTTAAAAAAATCTGAACTAGAATGCAGTATATTGTTGTAGTAATATATTTGCCATTCTTTTTTGCTGTTGGCAGTTATACACTTGAGTGGAATCGATGTGCTATAAACATGGTTGAACATTTTTGTTTAGTTTCTTGTAGTTATAAAAGTTTGATTATTGTTATCTCTAAAATGCATGTCAGCAATCAAAGCTTAGTGGCTCGAAGTGGGATACTCTCAAATTTTAGCACTTAGCTGACTTAATAACAGCTGAAACTGCAGTTGACCCATTAAAATATTAAAACTTTTCTGACAAAGTTCAAGGCACCTAAAACATTAGGGCTAGTGTGAGGTGACAGTTGAATTTTTTGCGGAAAACATAAATATCAAATTAGATTGTTCAGATGGATGAATGAACTCTTATAATCTCAAAACATGAACAAGCACTTTTCTTAATATATGAGAAACAATACAGGATCAATAGTTACCTTTGGTGCTTTAAACATTCTGTAGTTTGTATTGCATTATTGGTAAAAGATGCATTTATAAGTCTGGAGGGGCTTGCTGAGGGTGGCTATATGTGCTTGGGATTTGCTTTTGTCAGTTCTAAGTTTTATTCATATAACTCTGCTATCTGAAGCATAGTAAATCTTTTTGACAGATGTACAGCACTGTTGATGTAACTTTTCATAGCTTTTTTTAACTTAAATATGTCATGATGGTTCTAAATCATTTTTCTAGTTTTTTAACTTATATTTTAAGCACCTCTCCTTAGTGGGAGCCTCTTCATTATTATTGTTGGAGTATCGTTGTAGTTGCCATAGAAGCAAAGAATGTTCATATAGAATGCCAAACTTGTATTTGGGGATGCACATCAAGCAGGTTGGTCTAGACCACAGCGGTCTCAGGCTTGGACTGGGTTGCTTTGCTTGGTTCTTACTATTCCTCTAAAATATGCCAATATTTACAGTTAGGGGTTATGCATGTGGCTGGTGTTCTGTTTATTTAATTATCTTTCTGACTATCTATTTACATGCACGTTTATATCATTTTCTTTCTTGAGGACTTTGCAGAGATCTGTAGTTCTCTCAGCCATGTTACATTTTTTTTGTCCTTTTTGAATTTCTATTTTTCCAGTAGAGATATATCCAGAGACCAGGTTGTGATACATAGTTTCATGCGGTTAAGACCATGAAGGTATCAGTTTTCTATGCACATTTTCTTTTAAAAAAATAAACATTGCATAGAATTAGTGGAGACTTTGAAAAGAAAAACAATATATGATTATTTCAAGTAATACTCTGTTAAAAATGTCGTTTTGTTGTTGTCCAGCATGACTGACTTATCATGAAAAGCACTTTTTCATTTTCATTCCAGTGGATCCTCTGGACTTGCCTCTTCAAACCACCATATATCACCAGTTGGTTGGACAAATCTGTTACAATCACCTCTTCATATAACATAGCCTACTGATGAGCATGCATACATTGATATAGGATCACTATTGTTAAGAAGGATCTGGATGTCTTTGAAGATATTCAGAAAATTATTTGCGTGCCATTTTGATAGCTTCCACAAAATGGTTTTAGTATCTTAGATGGAATTGGAAGGTAGAAAGCATTCTTTAATAATTTTGATACATGCATCTTGGTTTTTAATTTTGTCTAGTTTTCTTGTTCTTTTTTTCGTCAATTATTTTAGTTGCCCCCATTCTCTTTTGCAGGGGAGTAAAGGAGAAAGTAATACAAAAAAGGGTGAAAGTATATCACCACAGGCACCTTGATAAACTGGAAAATCACACTGGTGTTGTCTCGTTCCTCAGGCTTGCCGTTCATAAGGTGCGACCGTTGAAATTAAGCTGCTGTCACCAGCTCATCCCTGCATAGCTTTTGCCTTCTTTGAGGAATCAATTGTGATGATCATCAAGTTGCCTAACCTGCGTGTTCCCAAAAGTTTTTTGTTATATATTTCTTATTTTCTCTTGGAGGATCAACAGGAGTGCAAGAAAAGGAGGAAAAATTTATGTAACACCCCGGCCCAAATCAGCCCAAAAAGCCCAAAACATTACAAAAAAAAAAAAAAAAAAAATGATGAAGAAGACTCCCGCTGGGAGTCTTCTTCCACCCAAATCACCGGTGGAGAGGTTGAATCCGAGGCGGATTCGACCTCCCCTACATCCTATAAAACCCCCCTCTCCTTCCCTCTAAGGTTGGTCACGACGAGCACCGGATTTTTCTTTTATTTTTCTCGAATTTTTCCGTTGAAGCCGCGGATGTCCTCATCGTGTTCATCTCAAATACTCGCCGGAGACCTCACCGGAGTCGGAGGTAAGCCCTTCTCCTCTTTCCTCTCTTCCTTCCCATCTTTTCCACGGCTTCGTGCACCCTCGCCGGCCGTCAGGATCGCCGGAAAATTCATGAATAAAATGACCCTGTTTTTGCTCTGTTTCGGCCGAACTCTTCCCTCTCTTTTCCGGCCACCGGCGCCGCCGGTTGCGGCGTCCCATTCCCGAGACCGAACCCCCATCTCCCTCTCTTCTCTGAAAATTTCGACCGCCGGCGATCGGCCAATGGCCGGAAATCACGAAGAAAGGGGACGGATCCCCTGTTTTCTGATTTTTTTTTCTTTGTTTTTGCCGCCGTCCTCCTCTTTGCCGCCGGCCGAACCCCATCGTCGGCCGTTGTCGGATCTCCGGCCAAGCCACCGGAGCCCGAGCCACCGAGGGGGGGACCTCACGGTCCTCCCCTGTTTCAGCCAAGGGAGGCCGCGGGAAAAGGAAAGAAGAAGAAGGAAGAAAAGAAGAAAGAAAGAAGAAGAAGAAAAGAAAAAGAAAAGAAAAAGGAAAAAGAAAAAGAAAAGAAAAAGGAAAAAGAAAAAGAAAAGAAAAAAAAAAAAAGGAAAAAGAGAAAGAGAAAATAAAAATAAAAATAAAATAAAATAAAATAAAAAAAGAAGAAGAAGGAGAGAATTTTCCTCTCTCTCCTTTCTCTCTTCTTTCTCTCTCTTTTCTCTCTCCTCTCTCTACCTTCTCTCTCTATATTTTCTCTCTCTAGATTCTCTCTCTAGACTTTTCTCTCTCTTTACGAATTTTGTCTCTCTAGGATCTTTTCTTTCTCTCTGATTGCATCATGAATCCTAGAATAAACTTGAAGATGAAAATAAGATGATCTGAGGTTGCTCCAAAATTCGTGTAGTAGATCTGATCCCAGTTCGATCCTATTCAAAATTTGTAACACTTGATTCATATTTAGTTACCCTGATAGGACCTCTGATGATCTCGATCATGAGTGCCTCATCGGAAGGATACGAAAGTTTCTCTCTCCACTTTCTCTCTCTACTTTCTCTCTCTAAAATTTTCTCTCTCTTCATGGATTTTCTCTCTCTAGAAGTCTTATGGATCAGTGGAGGATCCAGATACTTAGGTAAATCCTAATTTTGGTTAATCCTAAGAGAGATCCTAGATTTGTGTTATCAGATCGATTATCGGTAATTTTCTCCATATATGTGATTTTTATATTGATCAGGGTTATGAAGAGATGATTGTCTGCATATGATATCGAGTGGAATATCTTGTTAGAGAAATTCATAAATCAAAGAAGAACATTGATTTCTGTGTTTGGATCAGTCACCGGTAAAGGTAAGAATCCCTGTACATGATCACTATTATATATGCTATTTTACTATTGGTCTTGCATCGTTGGTTTTGCATTATCGGATTTGAGATCGATGAATTTATTATATCTGAGATACTGTTATTTGATTTTGAGCATGAGTATGTTATGTCAATATATATGTATCAGAGATTGATGGCATGATTATATGGATATGACATATCTGAATTGATCATAATGCAAGACAGAATTGATTGATGAAATCAACACATAATGATTAAATGAAAAGAAAGAGATATATGGTATGGACTAGCCTTGTCATGTGGAACAGCCGGCCAGGAGCTTATGCCTGGGACAGCCCGCCAGGAGCTTATGCCTGGGACAGCCCTCACTGGCTTACAGGTGGATCAGCCGGCCAGGAGCTCATGCCTGGGACAGCCCGCCAGGAGCTTATGCCTGGGACAGCCTCTCACGAGCTTTGGTACGTGGGACAGCCGGCCAGGAGCTCATCCTGGGACAGTCTTGAAAGACTTTTTAAATGGATTCGATCCGGATGATGACTGAGGTATAGACTTGGATAGTCCAGAGCCAGAAGGAAACTGTTAAAAATCATGTGATTATGAAAGGAGAAATGAAAGATAAGATATGAAATAATTGTTGAACAAAAGTATTTTACCTGTTAACATATGATGATGCATCTATTTTGACAAGACAGAAAATTTATGAATGTTTGCATTATTTTGGACATTGAACATGAGATTTTATATTTTATTGCTTATCCTTATTTTCAGACTATATTACTATATCAGTGTGATATGGGAATTCTTACTGGGCTGTAAAGCTCACACCCCTTCATCTTTCTTTTCTTCTCAGAGTTACAAGATGTCCATGGTTGGCTATGGTATGGATTTGTGAGTGAGCGGATGCATAGATAGAGTACCGTTGATACTTGATCCGAGGATTGAAGGAATGTTAATTGTAATTATACAAAATTTTATGAATTATTGTTGAAATTAATTGTTATGGATGTTAAGGTTGTAATATTTATTTTTGGCCTTGCATATTCTTTAGGGCTTGCTCTAAGGAGTGTGCGGCCATCACGTATCCGACCCGGGTGTTGGGTTCGGGGCGTGACAGAATGGTATCAGAGCATAGGTTAGGATCATTAGGGATTATGATATAAGTGATTAGGATATGACAGAATAGTACTAGAGCCAAGTTTAAGGTCACTAGGGATTGTCATATAAGTGATATCAAAACTTTGGGATTATAATCACTAAAGTATGATTGATAATATCAGAGTTTAAGATTTGGATCATTAAAGGTATGATAGAATGATATTAGAGTTTAGGTTATGATCACTAGAAAATATGATTTAAGTGGTATTTGAGTTTAAGGTTATAATTATTCAAAATTGTAATTCTAGTGATATTTAAACTTAGGTTATGATCATAAGGAACATGATAGACATAAAACAAACGATCCGGTAATTAGATTTTGAATCAATAGATATTAAGATAAAATTTATGCATAAGTGGCATATGATATCTATAATAGAATTGACGAGTTATATCTTGGATTTCAATTAGTAGGGTGGTCTGAATATAAGAAGAGTTGACCATGGAAGGAAGCGGGAGGTATTGATATGTTATGTTGAGTATACTCGATGATTTTGGAATGTTAAACTTATATGATTGAAGATCATGATACTTTTTCTAATTTCGATGATAATTATCTGATGCATTATGAATTTTAGATTTATCAAAAGAAAGTTAATTAGGGTATGGTCTAAGAAGAAATTTCATCATATGAGAGAGAAATATTTTTTGAACATTGAATCTATAAGAGGATCATATATGAAACTCAATTTTAAATGAAAAATATACTTGAATTTTATTATGAGAATATGAGATACACATCTTGGTAAAATTTTTGGTTACTCAAAATATCATATTCTGAATATGATTCCGTGATCTTTCAAGTTGCATTGAATTTCAAGTCAAAAGCTTACTCTTCTAAGTGGTTCAAAAGTATTTTGATATTATTGTTAAATTAAAGAAGAAAATTTATTGTGTCAGAGTATGATATACAGGTTATGATGAAACCTTTAATAAATTCATATTACTATCTTTGGATTAGAATTTTTTTTTTATTTTTCTTGTGATTGTTGAAGATGGTAAAGTGTATTAATTATTCAAGTCAAAGTTTGGATTTTTTTTTAAATTGAACTAAGATATCTTGCTAGTGTTAAATTTTGAATGACTTATACAAGGGATAAGATTTTTATGGATTTATCAATTAATATTAAGGGTTGTAATGAAGAGAGCTCTATAAGAAATAATCAAGTTGATTTTACTTACAAGGATGTTAGCTTGAGTTCTTCTAGTTTGTTCAAATTAGAGTTAATTCTTTTACAAAGAAAGATTGGTTTGAAAAAAATATATATATATATCTAAATGATTGTAAGGTAAATCTAAGGTTAACTCCAATTGATTCTAGATATGTTGGATTCTTGAAGAGTGATGAAACTTATACAATAATTTCAAATATAGAAAGTAGATCAAGATTTAATTTTTATATGCTATGCCCAAAGGTAGTAAAGATGAAGAAACTTAAAATTTTGCCCTAAGCTTTATCTGAAATTTGAAGGTTGGATCTATTCTGGATTGATCTAACATATAAGGATATTTTTATCTTTGATATAATTATATAATTTGATAAATTAAAATCAGAGTGCGTAGCAAAAACATGGTGGGTTAAATTGATTAGAAATATTAATTCTTTGATTCCGAAGATATTATGGAATGCATTAGTTGTTAATAAAGAATAATTTTTTTATCTGATCATAGTCGGATAATTTTTGTTAGTAGGTTGCTTCATTATAGATAATGCTAAGAAAGTTTAGATATCTCAAGTTTATTAATAGCTTGATAGTTCTGATATTAGTTCAAACTTAGAATGTCCTGACATAGATCTTATATTTTTTTTTTTTTTAAAATCTAATATTGTTACTTGAACTGATATAGAAGATTGAGATTTTTCTTAAGATGAGAGTCTATATATAAAATTTGTTGGAAAATCAAGTGAAGAAAGAAATCGATGATTGTAAAGAGTGCTCGATGTTTGATCTTTATTTATCAGGGGTAGTCTGAGATAATTATGAATTTTGAGTGAAATATATTAGACAAATAACGGTGGTATATTAATACAAGTCCAAAATGCTACAGTTCTTCAAAAAGTTGAGAAATCAATAAGAAAGGATGAGTTTGAGATTTCAAATAATTTTTGTTATAATAAAATCATGAGAAATAAAAGACATTATTGTAAGCTTGAGAATGACATGAAGAATGTATACTTTAGAATATATCTCAAACAACATAACTTAATTTCGAGGACGAAATTATTTGAAGGGGGGGAGAATGTAACACCCCGGCCCAAATCAGCCCAAAAAGCCCAAAACATTACAAAAAAAAAAAAAAAAAAAAAATGATGAAGAAGACTCCCGCTGGGAGTCTTCTTCCACCCAAATCACCGGTGGAGAGGTTGAATCCGAGGCGGATTCGACCTCCCCTACATCCTATAAAACCCCCTCTCCTTCCCTCTAAGGTTGGTCACGACGAGCACCGGATTTTTCTTTTATTTTTCTCGAATTTTTCCGTTGAAGCCGCGGATGTCCTCATCGTGTTCATCTCAAATACTCGCCGGAGACCTCACCGGAGTCGGAGGTAAGCCCTTCTCCTCTTTCCTCTCTTCCTTCCCATCTTTTCCACGGCTTCGTGCACCCTCGCCGGCCGTCAGGATCGCCGGAAAATTCATGAATAAAATGACCCTGTTTTTGCTCTGTTTCGGCCGAACTCTTCCCTCTCTTTTCCGGCCACCGGCGCCGCCGGTTGCGGCGTCCCATTCCCGAGACCGAACCCCCATCTCCCTCTCTTCCTTCTCTGAAAATTTCGACCGCCGGCGATCGGCCAATGGCCGGAAATCACGAAGAAAGGGGACGGATCCCCTGTTTTCTGATTTTTTTTCTTTGTTTTTGCCGCCGTCCTCCTCTTTGCCGCCGGCCGAACCCCATCGTCGGCCGTTGTCGGATCTCCGGCCAAGCCACCGGAGCCCGAGCCACCGAGGGGGGGACCTCACGGTCCTCCCCTGTTTCAGCCAAGGGAGGCCGCGGGAAAAGGAAAGAAGAAGAAGGAAGAAAAGAAGAAAGAAAGAAGAAGAAAAGAAAAAGAAAAGAAAAAGGAAAAAGAAAAAGAAAAGAAAAAGGAAAAAGAAAAAGAAAAGAAAAAAAAAAAAAGGAAAAAGAGAAAGAGAAAATAAAAATAAAAATAAAATAAAATAAAATAAAAAAGAAGAAGAAGGAGAGAATTTTCCTCTCTCTCCTTTCTCTCTTCTTTCTCTCTCTTTTCTCTCTCCTCTCTCTACCTTCTCTCTCTATATTTTCTCTCTCTAGATTCTCTCTCTAGACTTTTCTCTCTCTTTACGAATTTTGTCTCTCTAGGATCTTTTCTTTCTCTCTGATTGCATCATGAATCCTAGAATAAACTTGAAGATGAAAATAAGATGATCTGAGGTTGCTCCAAAATTCGTGTAGTAGATCTGATCCCAGTTCGATCCTATTCAAAATTTGTAACACTTGATTCATATTTAGTTACCCTGATAGGACCTCTGATGATCTCGATCATGAGTGCCTCATCGGAAGGATACGAAAGTTTCTCTCTCCACTTTCTCTCTCTACTTTCTCTCTCTAAAATTTTCTCTCTCTTCATGGATTTTCTCTCTCTAGAAGTCTTATGGATCAGTGGAGGATCCAGATACTTAGGTAAATCCTAATTTTGGTTAATCCTAAGAGAGATCCTAGATTTGTGTTATCAGATCGATTATCGGTAATTTTCTCCATATATGTGATTTTTATATTGATCAGGGTTATGAAGAGATGATTGTCTGCATATGATATCGAGTGGAATATCTTGTTAGAGAAATTCATAAATCAAAGAAGAACATTGATTTCTGTGTTTGGATCAGTCACCGGTAAAGGTAAGAATCCCTGTACATGATCACTATTATATATGCTATTTTACTATTGGTCTTGCATCGTTGGTTTTGCATTATCGGATTTGAGATCGATGAATTTATTATATCTGAGATACTGTTATTTGATTTTGAGCATGAGTATGTTATGTCAATATATATGTATCAGAGATTGATGGCATGATTATATGGATATGACATATCTGAATTGATCATAATGCAAGACAGAATTGATTGATGAAATCAACACATAATGATTAAATGAAAAGAAAGAGATATATGGTATGGACTAGCCTTGTCATGTGGAACAGCCGGCCAGGAGCTTATGCCTGGGACAGCCCGCCAGGAGCTTATGCCTGGGACAGCCCTCACTGGCTTACAGGTGGATCAGCCGGCCAGGAGCTCATGCCTGGGACAGCCCGCCAGGAGCTTATGCCTGGGACAGCCTCTCACGAGCTTTGGTACGTGGGACAGCCGGCCAGGAGCTCATCCTGGGACAGTCTTGAAAGACTTTTTAAATGGATTCGATCCGGATGATGACTGAGGTATAGACTTGGATAGTCCAGAGCCAGAAGGAAACTGTTAAAAATCATGTGATTATGAAAGGAGAAATGAAAGATAAGATATGAAATAATTGTTGAACAAAAGTATTTTACCTGTTAACATATGATGATGCATCTATTTTGACAAGACAGAAAATTTATGAATGTTTGCATTATTTTGGACATTGAACATGAGATTTTATATTTTATTGCTTATCCTTATTTTCAGACTATATTACTATATCAGTGTGATATGGGAATTCTTACTGGGCTGTAAAGCTCACACCCCTTCATCTTTCTTTTCTTCTCAGAGTTACAAGATGTCCATGGTTGGCTATGGTATGGATTTGTGAGTGAGCGGATGCATAGATAGAGTACCGTTGATACTTGATCCGAGGATTGAAGGAATGTTAATTGTAATTATACAAAATTTTATGAATTATTGTTGAAATTAATTGTTATGGATGTTAAGGTTGTAATATTTATTTTTGGCCTTGCATATTCTTTAGGGCTTGCTCTAAGAAGTGTGCGGCCATCACGTATCCGACCCGGGTGTTGGGTTCGGGGCGTGACAATTTATCAACTGATATGAATGATAAAAATCTTTAATCCAATGATTACAAGTTTACAACCATCCTCTGTATGAGATTGTGTTTGTCAGGTGAAGGAATACATTGGATCTGCCAAAAGTTTGTGGGCTTTTACCAATCAAATAATAGGAAAAACAAAGACAAAACCAGTTTGTAGTTTTTTGATTTATGTGCTTCTATACTTGCAGGCACACGACTATTATGAACTTTTCTTTCATATTTTTCATGAGATGTGCATGTAAAATTACTTGTTGCGCTCTTAAGACAGCTAGTCCTGTTCTTGGCATTTAAGAATAATATAGTTGGTTATGTACTACCAATGAATTTATGAGGTCGTTTGTCTCCCTCTGTTTGGAGGTCCTTTGCTTTCCTATCTTGTGGACATGCTTCAGGACCTTGATGATTAGAGATGTTGTAATCTGTTGGCAAGATATTGGTGTCTTTGGCAGCACTGTCAATGAAAGGTTACTCTCCTTCGTATAAAACACATGATGTGCTTAGAGAATTTCAAAAGATATATCAGGAGTATTGCTGCGCATTAGTGCAAAAGATCCTGTTTATCATCCAAAGTTGTAATGGTGCATATGCATGCATGCTTAGTTTTCATGAGTGATTAAGCGAGGCAAAAAGATCCAAAATTCAGAAGAATCAAAAGAACTCACCTGAAGTTTGGAAAAGTAAAATCAGAGGGCTTAAATTAGGAAAAAAGAAATCAGACAAATAAGATAATTTGATTGGTGATTTGTAATTTTTATGCATGTAAAATAATATCTTAAATAGATCAGAAAGACAAACCACCATCACCAGCCAAACATCATCCATTTGTAAATATGTAGTTGTCATGAGTAACTATCAGATGAGCTTAAAATTCCTACAGTTAACCTTGAGACTGGTTGTTCCATGATCACAAGTGGCCAGTGGCTTTAAGGTCCTCCAAAACAAAAATGACGATTTCATTACAAAAGTCATGCAGAAACCTCTCAGATAACTGTTTTCCGCAAATTTTTTACTCAAGAATCTCAGTCTTGAAGGCCCTGGTTACCAATTGTGAGTTCTGGATGCCTTCATATTAGCCGCCCCAGTTACTTCTGCCTTTGCCTTTGAAACATAAGCAGAAGCAAGAAATTTCTCTATTTCTTTTGTCCCACCAGCTAGAAGATAAACCCTGAGCAAATCTCTGTATCTTTTTCATTTGATACAAATTTCTATTCCAGATCAGCCAAATTCTTTCTGCCTTCCCGGCTGCATTTATCCACATTAATGGATATGCAATCATTACCCAAGCATTTGGTTATTCTTGCAGCCTTTCCACCCCTAAATTCAGCTTTCATCAGCCAAGCGCATCAATTCATGCACTTAACTTATACCAAGAAAAAAAAAAAAAAAATTCATGCACTTAACAGCTAGAACACCTCTCTGGAACACCCCTTGGCTCAAGAGAGACAGGAGCAAGCAGCATCAGCAGCAGCAAGAAGGACCAATAACACTGCAGCTGCCCACGATTCCAGGATCCATAGGTAGAAATTAGAAATCTCCCTGTAGAACGCTTGCATCTCTAGATTAAGCAAGAAGCTATGAATCAACTCTGCTTGATGTAAATTCAATTTTTAAGATTTCCAGCCCTCAAATCTGTAGACCACCTAGTGATTTTGCACATATTCTTTCTTTTCTTTTCTTTTCTTTTATGAGGGCACATACACTTCATTTTCCATTTCCCATCCTTTAGCTTCAGCCCTTACTCTTTCAATGATGCTTAACATTAGACATGCTAAACTAGTCGAAGATCTGCGCGTTGCGAGGGGCCGGATATACGAATATAATTTTTTTTTAGATATGATTAGATTGAAAAATAAAATTATATATAAATAATAAAATAATATTCATTCAAATTCTTAGAGTCACTTCATATTCTCAACTATCTATATAAATAGACTTTAATTATAAAAATATAATAATATCATATATTAATAATATAATTTAATATGAAGAGGTGTTAGACTTTAATTGTAAGAATATAATAATACCATACATTAATAACATAATTTAATATGAAGAGATGTTTTTTCCAGATGGTACAATAAAACTTATTTGAGAAGCAGAGTTGACAACACTTCAATATTCCTTCACATAATATTGTTATATATATATATATATATATACTGAACACATTGAAATTTCCCAGCTCCAAATAGGTACCATACAATTGAGATAGGCAGCATGTTTGGTCATCAAAATCTGAGAAATTTGAGTTCAAAGACACAGATCTTTACAATAACAGTACTATTAGTGCTTCAGACCTCATAAAATCCAAGCATCAAGTTGAATGCTCGCTATGCAGTTAGACAAGGCCAAGTCAGCAACCATCTTCTAATATTTTCACTCTCCATTTAGCACTTTTTGGTCATACCCCCTGGGACCGCCACTCTCACAAGCAATAGCATAACCTATTGGAACTATTTGTGACCCCAATGAAGCAAAGAATATTAACTTAGCAGCACCAAGTTGGTTTGTTCACATGGACTGCATGCCAATAATTAACCAGCCCTATTGCATAAATAGGCAGAACCATCTCAATGCACATCGAGGCAGATTATATAGAAAAGAAGGCAGTTATCAACTTTCTTGCTGTTCAGGTATTCTCCTGTGAGGAGTGATTGAATATGAGAAATCTGAGTGCAGACCATTCAGAAGCAGCACATCACCAATCTCACTGTCACCAGTGTTACAGCTTTCATGTGTATCTGCTTCAGGGCTTCCAGCCAAGTCTGTAAAGAACAGACATTTATCTTGTGCAGTGTTTTAATTACCATGGGACAGAGCCATCCAGAATAGGATGTCCCGCATTCTGACACTAAGGATGGTGGAAATCTAGTCCGTTCCCCAATCTGTTTCCCAATTCAGCTCTAACACATGGAATGGTGCCCATTTTGACGCTTGGGACTGTGCAATGTCACCCCATCCTCCTGATATTTAAAATCTTGAAGTTTCACAATTCAGTTTCCCTCGAAAGAGCCATCGCCTTTTAAAAAAACATTTCTCACAATATTTCTTTTTTCTTAAAAGTTTCAGGTGTCTGATAAATTATTATTTAATCAATTGTCATATCCTAAAGTCTTATTTACTGATGCAACAACAAAGGGATTGACAGATCTGTAGAAGGCCAACCTGTAAGTTTAAAATTAAGCTGACCCTCAGTTGGGAGCTTCTTCGCAGTCGGAATGTGTTCAAAAATTATTCCAACAGCTTGAGAGATGGCATCAGTATGAGTGTTATATATGAAGCTCACCATCTTGAGCGCATGCCACTCGTATAAATGAAACTGGTTTTTTTACCAATAATTCCTGCATGAACACTCTCCATTCTTAAAATGGTGGAACCGCTTAACGTCTCTGACAATAATCTCTCTATCAACCGCCTTTGACATGAGCATGATTGCAGTGTGGCAATCCCCACAAATTCTCAAGTTCTTAAGAACTATAACTGTAGCCCCAGCAGGCAATTTTAGAAGTCCATATCCGACAGCCAACTTCTCGCTGTGAGTAGATAATGCGTATTCCTTTTTCTCAGACTCAACATCATGCAGAACAAACTTGGTATCAGGGACATATCCCAGCTTCCTCATCTTAACTCCAAGTATCTCAAGGAATTTGTACACTTCCTGCACCTCAGGGTGTCTTGCATCATTGACAAGGAACACATGAACCTTATTTGCAACTTCAATCCAGCTGCATCCGGGCTCCTTCTTAACCCCACGATCTTTCATCAATTTCCTAACCCTTGCAACATCTCCCCATCGCCCGATGGCAGCATAGATGTTGGATAAAAGGACATATGTTCCATCATGTCGAGGTATCATCTTAAATAGCTGCTCTGCTGCATGGATTCCAAGATCCATGTCCCCATGAATTCTGCAGCCTGATAGAATAGCCTCCCAAATGGATGGACCAGGCTCAGAAGGCATCGATTTAATCATATCCCAAGCTTCTCCAATACGTCCAGCTCTACCTAGTAAATCAATCAACTGGGCATAATGATCTTCCCCTGGGATAATACCATAATCATTTTTCATGGATTCAAAGTACCGAAAGCCTTCATCTACCAAGCCTGCATGGTTGCAGGCCGATAGGATCGTAAGGAAAGTGATGCGATCTGGAAATATACCTTCCCCAATCATCTGTTCAAAGAGCTCAATTGCCTCTCTCCCATGTCCATGATGCCCAAGGGCTGCAATCATTGCATTCCAAGATATAGAGTCCACATTGGGCATCACAAGGAACACGATATGTGCTTCCTCCACAGCCCCACATTTTGCATACATTGTCAAAAGAGCATTTCCAGCTGAGTTGCTTGATTGATACCCAAACTGGATGAGGTGTGCATGGATCTGCTGTCCATGCTTCAATGCTCCGAGCTCACCACATGCAGCAATTGTGCTTGCATACATATAGTCGCAAGGCTTGGCACCCTCGGCCCTCATTCGACTAAACAACTTCAGCCCTTCCTCAGCAAGCCCATTGTGTACAAAACCCGATATCATCACCAGCCATGCCAATTCATGCCTATGAGGCATAGCATTAAAAATTGCAAGTGCATCATCAATATGACCGCAATTTACATACCCTGTCAAGATGGCATTCCATGAAACAGCATCTTTTCTTTCAATATCATCAAAAATTCTTTTTGCAACATCTATCTTTCCGCCGTTTGAGTACAGGGTGATCAATACATTCTCGACAGGTAATGCTGACACAGGATTGAAATCAGGCCCTGAACGAATGATGTGGGCATGAACAGCTTTTCCATGATTGAAAAGCCCGGCGCTCTCACAAGCACTGAGCACGCTCGTGTAAGTGAACTCATCAAGCGGGATGCCAATTGAATACATCCTTCGAAACATCTCCAATGCTTCCAAGAAAAGCCCGCAATGCACATACCCAGAAATCATTGCGTTCCAAATGACATTAAACCTTCCTTCCACGTCATCAAAGACTTGGCGAGCTTCACCAATATCACCTCGCCTGACATACCCGACAACCATTGTGGTCCAAGTGAGCTCATCTCTTTCGACCATTCTATCAAACACCTCCCGAGCAAGTACCGCTGTCTCAGGGGAATCACACTTGAAGTACAGGGATATGAGGGCATTCGAAACAGAGATGGCGTGCTCCGTGCCGGACTTCACCACGGAGCAATGGAGCTGCCCGCAATGGGCGGGTTCCAGACCAATGATGGCGGCCGCGGCGCTGAGAACTCCTGTGAAGGTGTAGTTGTCCGGCCGGAAGCCATCCTGGAGCATCTCACGGAAGACGACGAGAGCCGGCAGGCCGTCGCCAGCGCGGGCGTAGCTGGAGATCATGGCGTTGTAGAAGACAGTGTCGCGGGCGGGGAGAGGAGTGCGGTCGAAGAGGCGGCGGGCGAGGGGGAGGTGGCCGGAAGCGGCATAGGCGTTGACGAGGGAGGTAGCGGCGACGGCGTCGGCGGGGGCAGGGGAGGCGGCATCGAAGAGGCAGCGGGCGGACGGAAGGTCGCCGGACTTGGCGTAGAGGTCGATGAGGCGGTTGAGGATGTGGGCGCGGGGCTTGAAGCCGGACGCAAGGACGTGGGCGTGGAGGGCGCGGAGGCGGCGGAGGAGGGGGGTGGGGCTTGTGGTGGCAGGGGGGGAGGCGGAGGTTTTGGGGAGGACGGCAGAGAGGAGCTGGAGGTGGGCGGCGAAGCGGTTGGCGAGTTTGGCGACGTCGAAAGATTGGAGGGGGAGGAGGGGAGTGTAGGGAGGCGAAGGGGGCATTCCCTCTCCTCTTTCGCGCGCGCGCGAATGGGCTCATTCAGTCCCGGGCCAAAAATTGTCTTCGAAGGAAAATATGCGGTGTTGGAACTTGGAACGGTGAAGTTTGAAGGTGCGACTGTGATGGTTATAAATGGAAACATCATTAGTTCAACTTGACGACCTTCATATAAAGGCAGCAGGGTTTGCTGGCTCTACTTTGGTTGCTAAGAAAATCTAGGAAGTTCTAAAAAATGTAAGCATGGTTTCCAGATGGATGGTCAATATGCGTATAATTTTTGTAAATAACTGCTGTGTTTGGTTAATTACTTACAGATGTGAGATAAAAATTCTTTGGTGCACTCTCTTATAAGACTACCTGGACTTTCATGCTGAAAAGATGTGGATGGCAAATACTACAGAGTTCTTTTGGATTTAATTCATGCATAAATTCTAACTCAACTAGATCAATGCTTACGTCTTTTTATTGGAAAAATGAAAAAAAAAAACTGGTTAGATCATGATTCATGCAATCTTATCTTTTTTGTTCTTGGAGATTGAAGGCATATGGATTATTTTTATCTGTTTTTTCTGCATGGCTCAAGACACCACGATGCTCAAAATTTGGTGATCAATTCTGATCACTATGACGCTTATCTCAGAGTTAATATTTTGGAACATTATTGCTTATCAGAAGAATGATGAAAAGATCAGAAAATTCTGAACGAATTGCCAATAGGGCTTCAGTTTGCTGATTTGCAGCACTTTTCTCAGCATTTGAATTGAGCAGAGGCTCGAGTTCAACTCTGGATGGTGGCTTTCCGATCATATAATCTACATTGGTCTCAGAAAAGTAGTGCTTCCCATAACAAAAGAACAAGAAAGGAACCAAAGGAAGTAGAGAGCGAAGAAGAGATGGAGAGATTACAGATCTGTTTGTTAGAGTTCACCTCTCTCTCTCTCTCTCTCCCCCCCCCCCTCTTTCTCTTTGATGGGAAGGTTGGAGGAAACCCTGCCGGAAGTTATTAGATTAAAATTCAACTCCTTGTTAAAAGGCATCCAGTGGTCCAAAAATCAGTGAAACCTGCCTGCATGTAAACATTCGGATGCAAATATTTTCGAGTATTGTCAAGCCTTGTCCATGATCCTTCAAACAATTTCCTAGTGTTGCCTTGGTTTTAGATAAAAGCTATTTTATCTGCAATGGAATACATAAAGGGAGCTGAGCTGCTCCTGATCAGAATTTTACCACTGGCTTGGTGTATAGAAGTCAGGTAGATTGAGAGTGTGCATTTGGCATGTACCCGCATAAAAAAATTCCATGAGAATTCAAAATTTACCAGAAATAACTTCAAATAGTGTATACCAATAGCTAGTTACTCATGTCTGAGAAAATAAGCGTAGGATCACAAATTGACACCATTCATTCTTGATATTATTGGAACTCAAGGCTTCCCAACAAAACTATACAATTTAGTTTAGAGGCAGGAATTTAGTCTGAGGTGAACACTGTTAACTTTAATGCTTGTAAAGTACATAAAAGATACTAGCAGACACCTAGGTAGCCGAATTCCACCAAAATTATTGTTACTTGGACCTCGACACCTTACACTCAATTAGTTTATCCCTGCTATTTGTCCTCATCAGTTGTGGTCATGCTTTCCAGAGCAAAGGCTACATTTGCCACATGCCTTAGAAGGATGCTGTATATCTTCTTCCTCACCCTTTCACATGCTTCAGCATCTTCTTCCTCTGACAACGTGCCATCTTTGTTTCGATCACTTGGCCAGGCCCTCTCTTTGCTTGTAATTGTGTTTAACCAGTCATCAACTCTTTTCAACTGGCAAAGTAAGCTAGCAACTTGAGACTCGCATGCAGCATAATCAGCCTCACTCTCAACAATATCTAGAAACTTATCAATATATTTTAAGAACCATCTATTGCTTTCAGAATGCAATATATTTGCCAACTCAGCAGCCATGAACAGATTGCTCCACTTGTGCAAAGTACCATTGCTCTTTTTGATACTTGGAAGCTTTCCATCTGTCATGGAATCCTCTGCTAGTTCAGACGATGCCTTTATTTCGGTTGGAAATTGCGAAAGATCTGACTCCAAAGCTGCCTTGACCCATGAAACAGCGTATCTTTTTTTCTCTGACACCACTTTGGCTGCTGCTTTGATAGAAGGGGAACTGGCTGAGTTATGACAACATGTTTTTGTTGAGCTCAATCTGGTTAATGATTGAATGATCAGTCTGGTCTGTGCAAGGTCTTGATGAAATTTCAAGAACCTATCGACTATGTACTGTGGATCACCCTCCTTGTCAGACTGTAATTCTGAATACATGCTGGAAAGAGCAAAAATATAGAGTATTAAAACATGTTATAGGGGAGTACAAAGTATGTTACATGCTTCACAGACAAAATATGCACATATCCATCTATTTGGCTCAACTGAATATAGGTGTAGGGTAGACTTCCTAGTATATTACATGTGTCACATATTTATTATGTACCTCACTATCTAATTGGTTGATATGAAATGTAGTCAAAAGGTCGAGAATGAACTATATGTTAAATTATAAGCATCTTCCTTTTCTTTTTTTTCTTTTTTCTTTTTTTTTTTTTTTCTAGAGAGACTATAAACATTTTGAGATTGCCGTGGTAGTCCATGCTTAATTAATAACTGCTGATCTTTATGGCAGCATTTGATGGTTAGAAAAGCATGAGACCAGATGCAAGATAATGCAGGCAGATCAGAGAGCAAATCAGCACAATACCAAGGTAAGAACTGTCAAGGGTTTTCAAAGTTTGAACTGAAAATAATACAGAAACCAGCAATGTTATTTTAATTTTTTTCTTGGTGAAAAGCTAAAGGAATTGCTATGATCATATGAAGTAAGACTAGTCGAAGGCATATCACCACTATATTTATCAGAAACAGGGATATCCTTGTGGCAGTGCAATTGAAAGCTCTAACTTTTTGTATGTAAATTGGTTGTGCTTTTCCCAGAACTTGGCTGAGCCCTGGTTTGTTCCTTGACCTTTCATGAATTGAAACAGGGTGAGCCATGGCTGTCTAACCAACAGAAAGAACACTAGTCTGTTGAGAAAGGCCTGGCTGCCCTTGTCTCTGAAGGGTTCTTATTTCTTAGAACCAAAGAAAAATTTTCCAATACTCAGTTTTTCCCCTTTTACTTGATGAATGGTGATGGATCCATGTTGTCTTTTTTATTGAAGAGGTGGGTCTCCTACCATTTTGCTTTAAAAATGTTTTCTTGTTATTGGTGAATATGATAAGATACAAAATCGACAAAATGTATAGATGATTAACATTGGTGAAGTTACCGTGGGCATATTTATAGCATGGTTGGTTCTTGATGGTCCAAGAGAAGGACCAGACTCAACATATCTGGCAGGAGAGATGTGGCATTCTGGAACAGGAAATGCAGTAGAATATATGAATTAGACTGATTCCAGATGAAGAAATATGAGTCGTGTAAAATCCAAGCATGGATCTCATCCTACAATCATCTGTACTGGTTAGTTCCATTGTTAATGTGGCTTGAATTTTGGATATCTTTTATGGGCTCGATCTATGACCCAATCTGAAAAGCCCGCGTTGCGACCTGAATGAAATATTTTGGGAGGTCTGTGGTGGTAGCGGAGGGCATGGGCCGATAGGCCCATGCCCGAAGCCCACCACTGACCTCATTGGGGGGTGCGGGGGGCAACGCCCCCCGCGGTACGGACCAGTATAAATATTGTATTTTCTGCCAATCTCGGCAGTTTTGTGAGAGGTTTGGGAAATCAAAGTGCGGCTAGGGTTTGGAGAGTTCTTGAGTGATTGTATCTCTCTTTTCATCATAGTGGAATTTTTCTCTCGTGTCTTGCCCGTGGACGTAGGCTTTTCAGCCGAACCACGTAAATCCTGTGTTTGTTTTTCTTTCTCTTCTCTATTTTGTGTGATTGTACGAATCTGTGTGTGCCTTATATTTGTGCTTGCCATAACATCCATCCTAGAGCAAGAGCTTATGGCATCTTTATATTAGTGAGGGCTGACTGGAACACTTTGTATGCCTATCAGCAAGAGCTATTAGAGGAACTAGAAAGGCCTTTTGCAAAAGAGGAAGCAAGGAAAGCAGTTTTCCAATTAGCTTCAAAAAAGCTCCGGGAGCATCAGAGATATTGGAATGTTATCAAGGATGATATCCCAAGGCTCTTTGATAGGTCTACAAGAGTAGCACTCATCTAGTAAGGCTAGAGTGTTCATCGATAATCTTGATTATTCCCAATAAGGATCGTAGTGAATCGGTGAAAGATTTTAGACTTAAACCATTGATGAATGGAATAGTTAAGATGATTTCAAAGGTATTAGTTTGCTGCCTTAACTTGTTGATACTTCTCAGTCTGCCTTTATTAAGGGACTTCATGGACAGAAGCTTTCATTAATCCTGAGTGGCAAAAGGGTTGGGATGTGCTGGTGGTGGTGATTTGTTTGGTAGCATGATTGGAGTCGGAAAAGTGCGACGGGTGAAAAGAAATTCAGAAAAATTAATCCCTGCATGATTAAGTGTTGTAGTTCTCTTTCAGATGCTGAGCTCAATAAAATGAGCTCTTTTTGTATTTCTATCTCTTTCATTAATAAAAACCAGATCGGTACCTGTCCAATACTTTTTTCCCTCAAAAAAATAAATTGGCTAATGTTAACTTACCTCAAGCATTGTATCAGTCGTTCTGAAGCACATGCCTCTTGCAATGCATCCACAGCAGCATGCAGTGCCAAATCTCTTTGCCTCAAGATGTCCTGCAAAGCTAATTGTTGGAACGATCATTTCTACCAAGACAGTGAGCTCTTCCTATAACAAATTGTATAGTAGTCCTAATACCTTCCCACGCTTCACTAAGGTTGATGGAAGTGATGCCCATATGACAGTGCTTTCCGGCCACTTTATATCATTGAATAGACTGGAAGAAATTGTGGCATATGAGCTTTCTATGCAAGATTTGCTCGAGACGCCGGGCTTCTTCTTTATGGTGCTACATAGTACTTTAAAAGCTCTTTCAGTATCTCTTTTACTTGTCAATAAGTTATCTGAATTGTCATCTCTGAATATCTTTGAATGAGATGAAATTGGTCTATTAGGAGAAACCTATCAGAGCAGGAGAACAGAAAACAAAAAATCCAAATCAGCATGGGCTGACCTAAACTTAAGACAACAAATTTAGACAGCATTTCAAAAGAAAGATGGAATTACTACTCTAAATTGAATCAGTTAATTGAAACCATGATCCCAAGAATATCCGACAGCTTTTGCACAAATTTGAAATCAACACATGTCCCATTGCACCAATCATGTGAGCAGCTAAAGTCAAAATATTTCATATGATTGATTGGTGACCAAAGTCATACTGATAACAAACAATTGGAAAGGAATATGAAAACTTGTTAGCATTCTGAGATGAAAAAG
The DNA here is from genome assembly GCF_000442705.2 of Elaeis guineensis. Classification (NCBI taxonomy): domain Eukaryota; kingdom Viridiplantae; phylum Streptophyta; class Magnoliopsida; order Arecales; family Arecaceae; genus Elaeis; species Elaeis guineensis. The sequence continues at coordinate 64,022,825 of NC_026005.2, read as the reverse complement.
GAGGAAAATTGAACACTAATAAAGAGCCCAGTAAAAGAAAAATTAAATCCTAAGAATTATTTTAAGCCATGACTGAAAGGCATCTAATATTTTTGAGAGAGAGGGCAAACTCACATTAGCACTCCGACTCTGGGATAGAGGTCTTGGGGCAGGCCTCCTCTCTTTATTCTTTCTTGGGGCCTCCCAGCTCTTTCTCATCATTTTTGGCCTCAAAACGCAAGATGAAGAAGAATATGAAGACGAGGAGGTGCAAGAGAGTGTCGATTCATCGGAATCAGAGCTATCCTCATCCACACAAATTACACTAATCTTCTTCAGCTCGTTCAAAATATTGGAGCTTTTCCTCTCCAGCTCCCTCCTCTTCACCCTTCCATTCTCCGGCGAAGTGGGAATGGACCTCGACTGCGGGCCAATTTCACCGCTCTTCCTCTCCCCCATTCTTGAAGCACTCATCGAGCGCCCCTGCTTCTTCCTATCTGGCAGAGGATTCGGTGGAAGAGGAGGGATGGAACTTGGAGTGAAAAGGTCACCAGGATCCAAGATTGAACAAGTAGCTGGGTCAGTGGTGAGGAGGTCGGTGGTGCCTTGCTGGAAAGGGTGGCGACCTGGGAGAACCTGGAGGCCACAGAGGATGGGGACAGGGGAGGCAGGTCTGAGGCGGCGGACTTGGATGAACTGGCCAAGTTGGAGGCTGTCGGAGAGGATGAGATCAATGTGCTCTGTAGGAAGGGAGACGTAGGCAGAGTGGGAGGAGTCAGAGACCTTGAGGTAGAAGCCATGGTCAGGGGAGAGGTCTAGACCAGCGAGGGCAGGAACAATGGCTGTGACTTGGAGGAGGGCCGAGGGGGAGGCCTTGTCATCGGAGACCATGGGGGGTTCCATGTCTTGGAGGAGCTTCTCAAGGACTCTGGGGCTTAGGGACGCCATGGGCGATCAATGCTTGCTCCTTGGGATAGGGGAATTGAAAGAGAGAGAGAGAGAGGGGGGAGAGGAGGAGGTGGAGGGGATTGACCTTTTCTTCAAAGGGTTGGCGAGGATGGCGGGAGGAAAACGAGAACCCGGGGGATGTGTCCGGTTTTGGTGGCGGGAAGCGCGTGGATTCAAAAGGAAGTTGGAGGATGGACTTTATAACGGTCAGAAACGGTTTGCAAAAGCGAGATGCGAGTTCAGGGAAAAAAGGCCGATGACCATATTATCCTCTTGGTTGCGAGATATGACAAGGTGGGTTGGACCCAAGTTTAATGGACTCAAATGGATCACGCTCAGTTACTAAGCTGCTAAAGCTTCATATATTTTGCCTGAAAAATAGATCGCTTAGCTCCTAAATAACATACTCTAAATTGGAGGTTTGATGGTGTAAGACACTAAGATATTGAGTAACCATTTTAGGAGTGTACATTTACTCGTATTAGAAGGGAAGGGAATGAAGCTGCCAATAATATAGCAAAGCATGAATTCTCCGTCACGAAGATTTGGTTGGTAGAAGAGCCACTTGTATTTTTGTTTGATACTTTGCTAAAAAAAAAAATGTAATGTTGTCATTCAATTAATATATTTAATCATCTTTAAATAAGAAAAAAATTATGGTTTTTGTAATTTATCACTGATCTCATAGGAGTTTTTATAATTTATTCAGAGAGAGAGAGAGAGAGAGGAGGGGAGGGGGTGTGGAGCACAAAATTTAATTATTTATAAATAAATAAATGCAGGTCAATAATTTTCTTCGGTCAACGCATATAGGAATTGGTTAGTATTTACGGTTGTTTCAAATATTCAGATAAATATAGGGCTTCTAATTAACCTCCATTGCTGGAAATTAAGTAAAAAACATGCAAGTCTTTAAAGGTTCTCAATCCGTTGCAACTCCTGATATGCCCTTTGGTTGGGTCCTCCCTTTGAATGATTGCAACCTACACCAAGTTGATGGTGCTATAAGTATGGATGGTTGTGGAGCCTGGTTTTCTGTTCAAAATTCCCTTGGCCGCATCCCACGGGAAGATTATTTGCCACTTTGAGATGTCAATGTCCCCATGGTCGAGTTGAGGGGGCCCTTATAAATATATGTATGATGGGGGCAAATTTATTAAGGATTCTCTCATACAGAACGTGGGGCTAGTGATTTGTTTAAGCATCCTTGGGCTATGTAGACGCGGATATTAAGTACACCGGTATTTATATGTTCAATCATTGTTAAAGTTTTTGCTTAATATATAATAGATATTAATGATATCAATCAAAATATGTTTGGCTACCATTAAAGTTCAATGCTTAATGTAAAATAAAAATTCGCTATGAAGTCTTCTATATATTATAATTCATTATATTGTTAAGGAAAAAAACGTACCCATACATTGCGCAGGGCCGATGTTAATGAAACCTTTATTATTGAAAGAAATTTTTACATAAAAATCCATATATAGAATTTTCCATTCACCATATAAATGCCAATATTAATGATGCTAGCATTAATGATGTCTATTTCTGCTCAACTATCATTAAAATTTGTTGCTTGATATGCAGCAAAACTGTACCCATATATTGCACTAGCTATTTGCTAGTCCATGAACTAAATTCAAGATAGTGGATTGTTTATCACACTAACCATGAGTAGATGCCACGCAAGTCCATATAGACTTCCTGCATTTCAAATGGAAAAAGTTGTGAGGGTCATTGGCTACAATAGTTAAAAAACTCCTCTAACTTGTAGGTAATCCTCATGCAGCACTATTGATCAATGGAAGATTTAGTAATTGATTTTGATAAAGAGAAGCTTGACAAGATAATCCTTTATCTCCTTACCTCTTTATCTTAGTTGCTGACATACTTCCTCCCATCCTCTACCAAGCAGCCAAATAGAAATTAATTGTTGGGATTGGTCCGTAAAATCCTACTGCTAATATTGTATGTGTCCAATATGCCGACGACACAACTATCTTTTGCTATCCTAGTAAAAAATGCATCAATAATCTCAAGTTTATAATTTATGCTTTTGAACTCTTGACCGGTCTGAAAGTTAATTACAGCAAAACCCAGTTGATCGGAATTAGACTCACAAATGCAGAGGTGTCAAAGCTCACCAGGCTATTGGGATGTCAAGCAGATAAATTGCCATTAAATTATCTCGGACTGCCACTCAGCCATCGAACTTTGAAACCCAATGACTGGCAATTTTTGGTGGACAAAATAGAAAGAAAGTTAGCAGGTTGGAAAAGAAATGTCCTTACTATTGTGGATAGATTAGTTCTTATAAACTTTGTATTGAGAGCAGTTCCAATCTTTTGGATGCCTGTTTTACACATTCCAGCATGTATCATTAAGAAAATAAATCAAATTTGCAGGTGCTTCCTTTGGTGTGATCAGAATACATGTAGCAGTATCAAATTTCTGGCTCCTTGGGATCTGATCTCTCGTCCAAAAATACTGGGAGGTCTAGGTATCATTAACCTACAACTTCCGAACTCCGCCTTGCTCCTCAAATGGCGGTATTTCCTCCTTTCAAATTCAGATTTAGAAAAGATTTGGAAGATGCTCATTATGAATATTTACTACTCCAACACCCTGCAAACAATAGAATCCAGATATATCCATACGATGGCTTCGCCATTTTGGAGAAGTGTATTAAAGACACTACCGCTCTTGAAATCTATCTCCATGCAGGTTATTGCAAATGGGAAAAACATTTCATTTTGGCATGAAACCTGGCTGGGTGATGCAGCATTTATTTCTATGTTCCCCACTCTTTACTGGTTTGCAAAAAAAAGAAAAAATTGAGTGTGGCAGGGTTCATGGCACCAATTGACTGGTCATCTAACTTCAAATGGCCTCTTCCTGCAACCAGTATTCCAGAATACTAAAGTTTTCTTAATTGTATAAAGGAAATTCAGCTTACACAGAATGAAGACCATAGAAAATGGATTTGAAGTTCATCCACTATGTACTCAGTTTCAGAATGCTACAGGTTCCTTATCCATGGTGGAGTCATCTCTCAATTCGGCAAAATCATTTGAAATCTCCCAATACTTAAGAAGTGCAAAATTTTTAATTGGCTCAGCTACAATAATCAGGTTTTAACTTGGAAAGTTTTGCAAAAAAAAGGAATGCAAGGTCTGAGTAGATGCTGCCTTTGTGGATGCTATTCCGAATCTTCTAAATATCTATTTGGTTCATGTCCCTATTCGAAGGCAACATGGAACCAACTTTTCCAATCCAACCACCTCCCGGATGAAGTTCAAGATTTTTGGCACTTTTAGAAAGAACAATATGTTGCCAACAAAGCTTGAAAATCTTCTTGCACCTTAATTGCAATTGCACTATGGTGCATTTGGATAGAGCGTAACAACAGGATTTTTCGAAACGAAGCCCTTTGCCAGCATGCTCTGATGAATAAGATCGTTTTCCTTCTTGGCAACTGGACAAAGACCTCGGAAGATGTTCAGATTGCCATGCTACACTCTAAGCTTTCTTTTACAGCAGTACAAGTTCTCACAGTAATCCTCTATCAGCTAAGTCATTAATCCTATTCTTCACTTGTTCTCACATGTTTTCCCCATCTTTCAGCACAAATTCGCCAACCACTATTATGTAACTCAGCCACTGCTTCATCTCGCTGTACCAATGGACTGACTATTTTATATATAATATAATATACTTACGAGACAAGTGTCTCACTAACCTCATTTTCATCAAAAAACTTGTAGGTAATAACATTCCTTAGGCAAAACACTTAGTTAGCATGTCCCATTACAAAGGATTGCCTCCTTCAAATCTTCATAAAATTGATATGTGATTGAGTCCGCCAAAACAATCAACTCCATAGCTTCATGTATTGGCTTCATACCCAAGCAGTCTGGAAGGTACCCCCACCTGCTTTCAAAAGTCAACTGCATTGATGTCTCATCACTCAAGTAAATGCTTCAATGAAGATAATGGGGCATCAACTATACAACACAATTCTGATTGCATCAACTTACCAAACTGAGCTGGCATAGAAAATATCTTGAACTACATAAATTTTTAACTGAAGCTCCAAGGTACTAGTTAGAAATTTACAAGTCAAACGAATCATAATAATTAATCCTGTAGTATCTTCATATGAAAAAGCATGATTCCTCCATTTAGAGGTCAGGAAGAGTTCAACTTTAGCATACAAAGAGTACTGAAATTAACTTCCAAGTGCTGCAGCTTCCAATAGATCTTATGCCAATAAACTATAAGAGCAGCAGTCGTGCACATTCGATAGCCACTGATGCTAAAATGCGAAAAAAAGAGACATGAAATTATAAGAAAATTCTTAAAGTGCTCAGGTGCCTGGCAGATTTACGTTGAACGAAGCTTTAGCAGAAGCTGACTGAGAAGAATTATCAGCAGCAGCATAAGCCGGGGGACTGACAATCTTAAAAACCCCAGACTAGGAGAGCTAGAAAACCAAAGCTACCAAATAATTTTTAAACCAGGACGCAAATCTAACGTCCCATGTTAATCTACAAAGTTTAATATGAAGTATGATGAGCAGGGGGCTGAACTTTTAAATTCTATGCCACTGCCAATCAAAATGAACAACAATGTAGAAGGATTTCGAGGCTAAGATCTTTGATATGTTCACCGAGCAGAACTGGGACGTCCAGAAACTATCTGCAATTTTTTCTCAGCATATTCTCTCTTCTATTGTCAAGATTCCCATCCTTCCTTGAAGTTAGTCAATATTCCCCTTCCAAGAGGCCACTGGGGCTGGAAAAAGTCTACTAAGGTTAATTTTAAGGAAGTTTATGATTATATTACCAACAGCTCTATGGACAGTCTCTCGTGATTCATTGATACTGAACCATAGTCCCTACATCTCTCTCCTTGTCTCTGGTAGAAAACCCTTCACAAAGCTATTTGTATTACCGTAGAAGACGCACGGACTACGTGGTAGTGAGATGCTCCTATGCCGGAAGCGCTAGGAACTGAGCGGCCACCTGTATATTTTTCTGTCTACCGTCTATTAAGGAGTTTGTCATGTTCGTATCTATTGCTATTATTCTACATGTTGATCGATTCTCGGATTTCCAATATTAATTTAAGTTATTTATGAACATTATATATGACCGTGTTACAGCGTTTTATTCTCTTCGATTTTTGAATACACCCAAGAAGATTCTTCTCTCCTGTTCCTTTTGTTTTCTGGAGACACCTAAATAGATCAAAAAAGCAGGGGAGAAAAAGGTCTGCCAACTATCTTGTAATCATCCACTGGATTGGTGCAATGGCATTGGCTTCCACCCGGGAACTTATAAAGCCTATACTTTTCCTTTTCAGTTTTTCAAATTATCATATGTGTACATATATTGAAGACTAAAAAATCGTGCGTATGCAAGCAGCTTTCTGCATTTAACTACCAGTATTCCACAGAGATGCTAGAAGGCAGACCCGATAACAAAATAGAAAGATAATCTATTGTCTTTGATATGCTCTAAACTCTATTCATCCAATACCACAACCTGGGCTCCAAGGCCTAAATACGTAAACAAGAGTTTGAATTACTTAGATACATTCATAAGACAGACATACATGACCTCAGAATAAGTCATAGTAGTAGCACCAAAGCTTTCCATCACCTCCTAACAATGAGCTCAGATCAATGGGGGCAGCCTACGAAACAACAGCAATCACTCAGCATAAGTTGAATAATGTAATTCAAAGAATTCATTTCATATTACCCAATTTATATTATCAAATCTCATGGTGGTGTAACTAAAAGAGTTGAATTTATAGCAAGAATGGTAAAAATTAACAAGCATACAACAAATGATGATTTACTTACAATGCAGCACCCTGAAATACTATATTGGAATAAAAGCTAGAAAGAAAAAGATGGTACATTTTGAAACATAGAGCCTTGGGCCCTTCATCTAATTCAAAAGCCGATATGACATCATTTCTCCAAGTTTGTTATGTCACTTCCCGGATTACATGTTAGATGCTTTTAAAATGGGATGACAAGTTCCGCATGAAGTGATCAATCATCTGTATTCAGAGTTGTGATTATTTCCCTGCTGATTAAACCTTGCAATCCGTCCTGTACAACTTCAGATGGCAACCAACATCACATTGTGAGTGATTTTTGCATAGAAATTTCTCAGACATTCAAAGTAACGATGCACCAAATTCTAGGTTTATGCTTAAGTGGCAGAACCTCTCTTTCAAATCCACTAAAACAGCAGCTTTGTGAAATCCATAGATATTTTCTCTTTTTCTTATTTTCAGTAAACTTCAAAAGGGCATTCCAAAGAAATCTCAAATCTAAGTCTTCATGCACAATACAACTCACTTAGCAACTATAAAGCCATCCAATTGCAAATCCCCTTTTTACACAAGTAACATGAAACAAGAATGGTAGGTTGCCATGTATTTATAATGATGTAATAACCCAGCCCATTTGGGCCCTAGACCAAGCCCAAACTTTGGAAGCCCAAAATCCCTTAAAAAAAAAAAAAGAAAGGGAAAGCTGGAGTCATGGTGAAAAGGGGGGAGATGAGTCCGAACATGACTCATCTCTCGCTTCTCCCCGACTTCACCAAACAGTCCGACTTCGAGCCGGATTCCAAGGCCCCCAGCTTTATTTAAGAGCCCCTCCACCCCCTTTCGATTTCAAGCTAGACTTCACAAAATTCGCTACTGATCCACCGGAGTTTTCTCTCACGGAAGCCGTCACCATGCCACAAGATTTAAGCCTAAAAATCATCGAAAAAGCTAGGTAAGAACCTAAGAGATTTAGGTTGATCTTTTCCCTACATTCTCCAACCATCAGAGTCTTAATTCCACCCGACAATCATCGGATTTCTCTTGAGAAAAACCCTCTCCTGTTTTGGTTTGTTTCTGCCCCTCTTTCTTTTTGGTTTTTCCGACGCCGGTGGTCACCGCTGACCATCGGTTTGGATTTCTTGGGCTGCGTCGTCACAGCCTTGACAGTCGCCGACCACTACCGTGTCGGATGTGGCTTCCGGTCTGAAAAACAAAAAGGGAGACCACGGTCCCTTGTTCTGTTTAAATGAAGGAGGAAGAAAGAGAAGAAGGAAAAGAAAAGAAAGAAAAAGAAGAAAAGAAAAGAAAAAAAAGAAGAAAAAGAGATAGAGAATTTCTCTCTCTTCCCCTCTCTGTTCTCTGAGTTGAGTTCTTACTTTCTCTCTCTAAAAATCTTACTTTCTCTCTCTAATTTGTCTCTCTACTTTCTCTCTCTAAAATTTTATCTCTCTTCATGATTTTTTTTAGAAATCTTATGAATTAATAGAGGATTTCGATACTTAGACAAATCTAGATATTGGTTGATCTTAGGAGATGTCTTAAACTTGTGACTTTAGGATATTTTTGTAATTTTTCTGTCCTTAATTGCACATAATTTTTATGTTTAATCCTAATCATGTAGAGATGCAATTGTTGTACAAGATATTGAGTAACATATCTTGATTTCGGATTCGTAGATTGAGGAGCTCATCGATTTCTGTATTTAGATCGATCACAGATAGAGATAAGAATCCTTATACATGATCATCATTATATATGCTATTTTATCGTTGGCCTTGTATTGTTGATTTTGCATCGTTGAATTTGTGATTGATGAATTTGTTATATTTGAGACACTATTATTTGCTTATATGATTTTTAAGCATGAGTATGTTATGTCAATATGTATGTATCAGTGATTGATGGCATGATTATATAGGTATAATATATTTGTTTTGATCACACTGCAAATTAAAATTGATTAATGAAGTCAACGTATTATAATTTTATGAAAAAAGATATGATTTGGACTAGCCTTGTCATGTGGAACATCCTGCCAAGAGCTTATGTCTGGGACAGCCTTCACGGATTTATACTTGGATCAGCCAGCCAGGAGCTCATGTTTGGGACAGTCCGCCAAGAGCTTATGCCTGGGATAGCCCCCATGGGCTTTCATATGTGGAACATCTTCTAAGAGCTTATGCCTAAGATAGCCTGTCAGGAGCTTATGCCTAGGATAGTCCGCCGGGAGCTCATGTCTGAGATAGCCCCCACGAACTTACGCGTGAAATTTTGGGTCATACCAAAAATTGAGGCATGATCTTCATTAGTCCAAAGCTAGAAAGAAGATTAAGAAAACTGGATATGTGATAAGAGAAACAGATGACAAGACATGAAATTCATGCTGGATAAAAGGCTTTCACTGATGATATATGATAACACATCTCTTTTGACAAGATAGATAATTGACATATGTTTATACGGATGTTTGTATTATTCTAGATATTTGATATGAGATTTTATGTTTATTGCTATTTTTAAATTATATTATTATAATGGTGTGACATGTGGGATTCTTACTGGGCTGTAAAGTTCACATCCCTCTATTTCTTTTTTTCTTCTCAAAGTTACAGAATACTCATGATTGGCTATGGTTTGGATTTTCGGATGAGCGGATGAATAGATTGAGCGTTATTGATATCCAGTTAGATAATATAAGGAATTGAATTTGTAATTGTATAAATTTTGCTCATTGTTATGAAAATAGACCATTATTATTTATAGATATTGAGATATTATAATGAATTATTTTTGGCCTTACATATTTTTTAGGACTTGTCCTAAAGAGTGTGTGGTCATCACGTATCCGACCCGAATGTTGGATTCGGAGCATGACAAATGATGCCAACCTTCCCATCTCCATGTCCATATTCCCCTCCACCCCATGAGTGGAAGCATGAATAGACAATGTAATTTCAGAGTTCAGTCTGTCTTTTCTGCATATAATGGTGGGGGTACCACCAACATTTCAAATGCGAGAATAACCCAAATCAAACACTTTGGAAAACATTAGGAGGGGTGCAAAGTCTTGGCTATAGCTCAATTGACTAAGGTTCCTATCTATATCACATCCAAAAACTGTCTTCCACCCAATCCTTGTTTTGTTTATGTCTGTTGGGTTATTTTAATGCTCTAAAATATGCTTTTGAACTATTTGCTGGAGTCCAACTGGATAGAGGCCAATTTCACCAGACCTATTCTTATCTGTTTACTGTATAAAGAATTGGGTCTATGCTAGTTCCAAATCATGTCAGGTTTTGGTCAGATCTCTGGCTGCTTGATCCACTTGTACCTGTAGACGCAGACCAAAACCAATTCTCTGTTTGAAGTTGAGACTTGATTTGGATACTATATAGACAAATAACATAAGTTTCAGCAACATCAAAGTGGTGCAGTGGAAGCATGATGGGCCCATAACCCACAGGTCCCAGGAGAGTAGCTTCCCATCAATCTTTTCTTTTCTATTACCTTTCATATTTATCTGTTTGACAACCCATATTCTTATGGTAAGTACTTAAAGCTTAAAAGCAGGTCCCACTATATTAAACCTAAAAGAGATTCTATGTTCTCAACCACTGGTTCTTGGTAATGTTATCAGACCTCGAGGCATTTAAAAGTTCCATTTCTTCTATTCAAAGTCAAACCTTTTCTCTTTTTTTTCCTCTGTTTTAAGAGTAGCTTCCCATCGCTTCTTTTTCCTCCTATTGCTTTTCTATTACCCTTCACGTTTACCTGTTTGACAGCCCATATACTTATAGTAACTACTTAAAAGCAGGTCCCACTATATTAAACCTAAAAGAGATGCTATATTCTCAACCACTAGATCTTAGTAACACTATCAGGCTTCGGGGCATTTAGAAGTTCAAATTCTTTTATTCAAAAGCAGACCTTTCCTCTTTTTTTCTTTTTCTCTGTTTTACCCCTTTACATGACATGTTTGACAGCCTTTAATGATATAGAAGCAAACAACACTAGTCTCAACAACATCAGAGTGGCGCAGCGGAAGCGTGGTGGGCCCATAACCCACAGGTCCCAGGATCGAAACCTGGCTCTGATATTCAGAGTAGCTTCCTGACACTCCATTTTTTCTAAAACACTTTTCCTTTTGTTTTTTTTTAAGACCTTCGCATCACTTGTTTGACAACCCATATTCTTTAATTACCTAAAAGGTCCCACAATATTAACCTGAAAGAGATGCTATATTCCGAAGCACTCATCCTCCTCAGAAATGTTATCAAGCCTGGAGACATTAAAGAGGTCCTTTGCCTTTTTTGAAAAATCAAACCTTTTCTTCTTGTTTTGTTTTACCCTTCACACCACCTGTTTACAACCCCTATCCATATAACTACTTAAAAGCAGGATTGAACTTGAAAGAGATGCTATATTGTGAAGCACTAGTTCTCCTTCATAATTTTATCAGGCCTCTGGTCATTAAAAGGGATGTCAGATTCTAAATTTTTTACCAAATGCTGTCAGAAACTTAGAGCGATCCTTCAAAAAGAAAAAAGCTTGCCTGGATTCTTCAGCAACCATATAGCACCCAATCACTGATCCCTCCTCAACTGAGTTCGAAATGACACTGGAGAAAGCCTGCAAACCATCACGGATAATATTCAAAGCGTCAAGAAACAATGCAGTCTGTATTTAAACAGATTCAATCTAAATAACCACTCTCTCACATTAAACAATTGAGGATTGTACATGCAGAAATTTTCATAAAACAGCTGTATATCCTATAATTTAAAGGCCACTTCAACCTAGTTTTAAATGTGAAAGCACAAAATTGCAAAATGAAAAATTACGCATGCCCAACTACAGCAAGTAATTTGTCACACAACCTAAAAATAAGTCTTTGTCGTGATCATAAATTGATAAAGAATCACTTGGCCCAGTTTGCTATGTTATTTCCTCAATGACAATAGATTAAATGCTCTCGCAGTGGGATGAAGGCTATGATGTAGAGTTTAGGATCCACTCTCATTTATAATTCATGATATTTTTGAATCATTACAATTTACAATACAATCTTCTCACTACTGTAAACAAGCAAATTCATTTCGATCATCTCATGCAACCTCTAGAATGTGAGGCATTATGAGTCTAAAATCAGTAAGCCTCCATGTGATCTGATAATAAAAGAGGCAGCTAGTGGAAATGTCATATTCTCACTTAATATTTCACTATTTTAACAACAAAGTTATGATCATTCTAACAACAAAGGTTAAAATGTTATTATTTTAATAGCAAAGGTCTCATCATCTCGACAGTATTATTTCACTATGTAACTGTTATCAGCAATAATTTAAAAGTTAGATCATCACAGATTCAAAATTTTCACACTTAATATCATCCAGTCATAAGTTCGGCCACCAAGCCACAAACAAAATGAATATAAGTGAACTCTCCATGATCCTGTGATTCAGAGCATATCAATGTTTCTGTATTCAAATAAATAAACAGTTAGGTGGCATCAGTGCAGAGCCAGAACTTTGTACAGGGTGGGGGCCAGGGGGTGGGCAGTAGGCAACAAAAAAATAATGATAATAATTAATTCAGATCAAAAGTTTTATCAAACTATCAACAGTAGAATACTTAAAAATATTGAAGTCATGCTTGTCGTCCTTTTGTACAATGAAAATCATCTAAAATAGTTCCCTAGTTCTATCAGCTATAAATATGTAGGATTATATTGCTAACTTAAATTCCTAAATCAATGGTTGTCGCTTTAAATCTATAATTTATACTTAAAGAACTGAAACTAGCAAAGGGTATAGATGCTGGTTAAACTAAAAATGAATATGAGTTGCATTGTATTCTCCATTTTTCTGAGAACAAATGTCATAGACATGTGAAACCTGCAATCTAAAAAGCAACTAAAATTACCAAAACTAACTTAAAAAAAAAAAAAAAGATACATGCAGTCAATAAAATCTGGGAAAAAGAAAATGTATAAAATGTAGGTAGATATGTAACCAAAAGATAAATACTATATGTGATTAGTCATCATAGAATGCATGTCTTAATTCTAAATCAAGATTTTTCAATCTTCCATATTCCAAAGTTACCCTGATGCCAATCAACTGTGCTTCATAACTGAATTCAGATGATATTTTGGAATGGACAACTTCTGATATCCAATGGAAGCCACAGGGAGAAATGTGAAAGAAAGACAGAGGGATGGAGATAGATGCATTCTTCCTCCTCTTTCTCCATTTTGTTGAGGAGAATAGGAAGATGAAGAGACAAGTGGGAGGCATTCAAATAAAAATAATGGATTCACTTTTTATCCTTCCTATATTTGCATAAAATCACACAAAGTCGAATTTTTTGCATTCAAGAGTCAGATTTTCGGCAGCGGTATGATCTGGGAAGATCTAGAGGGGCAGCAGTATTATCTGGTAGACATAGTGAAGAAGATACGATGATGAACTTGACCATGGAGATGAATCAGTTAATAAATTAATTTCCTACTCATGATGCTCCCAACTTTTATTATGCTATAAAGTGCTATTTTGACTCCATTTAAAGAAAGTAGCAGGAAATCCAACCATCCATATCATCCATAGGTGGCAGTAACAAAATATGCATATAAAATGATGTAAAAGTGGTTTCATCTATAGTGATGCACTTTAATTTAACATCTACATGATATAATCATGTCAATACACATTTAGCTGCAATGTTATGTTATGACTGCTCATAATCTTCAATTTTGTAAACAAATCTCATTATTGTTAGGCTGGTTGCCTCAATGATCAGCTATTGACCTTTTCTAAGCAACTAATGAGAAAATTTTCTGTCCCATAGCTATCCTAGATTCTAGATATGTAGAATCCCATACAAGCGAAATTGTGAAAGCTTAAGATTTATGCCAAATTTTCTTAGCTTTGTATATGCAATTCAACCAGAAGAATCATTAATCCATTCTACATCTCATTTATATGATCTCTTTTCCTGTACCAGTCAAAAGATCAAAAATCCAAGAACATTCATTGAAAAACAAATCCCAGTTCAAATCACTAATGATGGCAGACCTAGAAGGCAACAGCAATATGATACTGCTAGTTTTACACTAAAACCAGTACGAACAACACTAGCATTACTTTATCAGACTATAGATCTAAATGCAGAGTTAAAAAGAAAAAACCAGCATTGTGAAGAAAAATCATAAGCAAAGACTGTGAAAACACAAAATGGATTGCATACTTGGGTCTGAGTTGATAAGTACAGCGGTTCCATCAAAGTTGCAGCTACCTCCACTGAGCTTCGTCTTCTGCCAGTAACTATTGAAAGCATAGGAAGCATGGGCCACAACATTATCAGGGTAATAACAGCTCCCATTTGGCCTGATCTCCTCACAGTCAGCACCACCATCCCCACAAGCATAGTCCATCGCCTCCTGCAGCGTCTCCGCCGGCACTGTCGGCTTTGCCACACACCACAAGCCCCCCTTCTGCTCCTCCCCTGACCCCGGCGCAGAGGCCGCCGGCGCCGCCAAGCACGGCGGCGGAGGGACCGGAAACGAATCAGGTGGGTTGGCAGGGATCACTGGTGGCGAGGCCTCAGGTGCAAAAGAAAAAGAGGCATCAGGAGGCGGTGGCACAAGTTGGACAGATGGGTACCTTGGGACTTTAGCTAAATGAGAAGGGACTTGAAGACCCAACGTTTTCGCCACCTCTGCGGACAGAGGAGAAGTCAAAGAAGAGAGCTTTCTCACCACTCTGATGTCTCTAAGCCTGGAAAGACCCAACCTCTCCAAAGCCTCTCTGTGAGCAGAGAACACCAAGTTGGTTCTTTTGGAAGAATGGTCTATGGTGTAGGCTGAGCTAGTCTCTTGGAGGAAGCTCGCCAAAGGTTGGAGTGTGTTATGAGCTATATCACCTCGAAATATAGAGTAAGAGGAAGGGGAGTGCAAGCAATCAGAGGAGAAGGCAGCGGAGACTTTGATCTCTTTCACCATACCCCATCTCACAAGAGAGTAGTGAAGGTTCTTCACAGAGGGCAGGACCAAGCCCCAGAGGTGCTCCTGCCCTCTGTTGCAAAGGACTCCTTTTCCTACCACTATAGTGGTGATATTGGTGGATGGGAAGTGAGCCAAGACATGGGTTTTTAGCCACCCTTCTGCTGCTAATACACTGGCAGACACCACAGGGAGGTCAACTTCACCCACTGTAACTCCAATGGATGGCTTGCTTGGGGTGTGGTGGAGTAACTGAAGGCTTAGTTGGCTAGGTTCTTGGAGGTGTACCAGCTCAATGGCTTCTTGACCTGCAACTGAAACAGAGTAGCCACTCAACAGCCACTAGAGGGAGTGATAGAGAGAGAACGAAGAAGTACACAAAGGGAGAAAAACCCAGATAGGGTCCATGTTTTACCAGTAAGACCCAGGAGAGGGAGAAGGGAGATGAGAAGGAAGAAGCCCACCATCTTCTTCTTTTATTCTTGTTGTGAGGATTGGAAGGGAGAGATGGGGAGGGATAAACGCTGCTTAAACCCTTGGGAGGGATAGAGAGGAGGGAGTGGTTGGGCGTGTATAAGGAAAAGAGGAGGTGGTTTTTGTCAAAGGTGGAATCAGTAGGGTTTGAAATGGAAGCCATGGCTGAGGCTAAGGTGGTGAGCTTTAAGGCTGTCTTCAGTCCTCATAAGGCATTGGTAAGCGTGCCTCTGAGGCCAAGGACGAAACGCGTGGGAAGTGTGCCCCTCACGGCCAAAAACAAAAGGACGGGAAAAGAGTTCCTTGCCTATTGCTGCATGGCCAATGCTGAAATTATGACTGGCCCCTGCTTTTAAAAATTTACATAGAGCTTGGTGTACTAAGACAAACTGGTTGGCTATAGATCATCTATATATATTTATATATAGATCCATCTCTCTACTGTTCTCATCTAAACACGCTTAATTAAAAAATTTTGGTAGAATCTGGTGCATTGGTGTGCTGGTGCTGATAATTTTTTTTCTCAATCATTTATCAGAAACTGCAGCTAATTGAATAAAAGCATAACAAAAAAATGTTCAAGCACCACTCTTGCATTCCTCACAACGAATACATCAGTCAACTAAGTTCTAAAATCATGTTTTTTTAGAATGGAATGGTCAGATCCCGACCAATGCTCCTCCATGTCTTATTTATAATGTCAATACTTTATTGCTACATAAAGATCAAGGAAATGTATAGGAGAATGGGTGGCAATTCGTTAATAGAAGCTCAGCTGAATCCTACAGTGTTTTTTCAGAAAATCTTACTATCTAATTTGTGATAGACTATATCTTGATTAGTTTGAGCTAAAATAATTGGTCATAAACCACAAATTGGAAAAGATCTAAACGGAAATAGAACTACAAAATATTGTATACAAACGAATTTAGCCTTTAATTGGCAATATTATGGGCATTTTCAAGAGTATTAATGGTCTTCTGAGAACAAGGAGCACATTTAACACGCAAACTACCATCCCCAAGTGCAATCAAATGATTTAGTTTGCGAGACACGACATGCATTGCAGTTATAAACAAAGCAACAGAGCTAGTTTTGCAGGTAATCAGACGTAGTGAAGATACCAGTGAAACAGGCTTTGCAAGGGGTAAATAAAGACAGCATCCTAATTTGTCCTCGGGCACCGAGACAGGAAGCAGGGGCTCACGAGAACGCCCGGCACAGGAAGTCCGCATCGCACCGATTACGCTTTCTGACCGCCGTTCCACGTCGCTCAGGCTTTTTACTAAGAAAACGCACCTCACGTACACAGAAGTAGAGAAAAAAACAAAAGACACAGATTTTTTAAATCTTTTTTAATGACGTGATGATATTTTATTAAATAATCCAAAATTTATATAATAAAATAATTCTAACTAATAATTTTTTACGGTTTCTCCATTTTCATCTACGTTAGACGTTTCTGATTGGACTATGCCATCACATATCAGATCCTTTACACTCTTTCGACTTGAAAGTAAAGAAGAGACTTTTGATTCTTCAGAACGCATGATTTACATTATAAAGAGCCGTGGATGAGCCCTGAGAGGATGAAAAGAGACAGAATAATATTCATTGAGATTTATTTTTATATCCAAGCCCACTTAAGTATCCGACTAATATTTTTTCTATATCAATATTTATTTAGATAAATATTTAATTCATATTCAAATATTCAATTTTATTTATAATCTTATTTAATTTAATATAATATTTAAGAACTTTTAAAAATAATAAATGGTCATATTAATTTGGTATTAGTTTATTTTATTTTATAAGTAATTTTTTTTATAATATTTTTAATTTATGATCATAAAATTTAATCATGCAGTCTATATTCATATTTATATTTTTGATATATATGGATATAAATTTTTGTATGTGTACGTGTAGCTGTGAAGTATGAACGGAGGAACGTTAAGGGAGAGGGAAGCAGACTCAAACCAGTTGCCATCTAACGGTCAAACGACCGTTTATTGCATGATAATGAACGGTTGGCCGATGCAGCTACTCACTACCCCGTTTGTGCTGTTTTGGGGCCCCCGTCATACCTGGCCGCTTAAGACCTACACAAAGAAGGGAATCCGATGGTGTGCAGGATTGCAGCAATAATGTCACGGGGGGCCTACAAGCTCTATCACGCATGCAATTGATTGTTGAACTACGGCCGATTCTCCCCGCCAAAAGAAAATGATGGCCTGTTCTAACCTAACCAAAGTTGGCCACAAATGGTTCAAGTTTTAACATAAATGTTAGAACCATTTATAATTTAAACCCTGAAAGTGTAAAACAAGGAGATAATTTAAGCCGACTCAACTATTCTCAGAAAGTAAAACTTGTCTCTGAAAAATCTTTTGTAGAGTTGACCATATCCATGATCTTCACATCCTCTAAAAGCAATTAGTACCTTTAAAATATATGTAGCTAACATTATAACCATAATAAAACAAAAAGTCAAAAAATTGTATGGTTTGAAGTTACAGGCTCTGTTGTTAGAATCGTGCGATACTTGGGTTGACTCTTATGATTCGAGATGTATCAAAATTTGATCGAGTCGAACTATAATGGCACATCAAAAATATGAAAGAATTGATTAATCTCATGCGAATCGCCAAATCGTCCAATACCTTCGAGTTGGAAATGGTAAGTTTCAAGATCTTGCTGCTCATTATTTTTGAAAGTTGAAGAGTTCATATTTTTACAAATGCAACTTTCAAAATGATTCACAGAAGAAAATCAAACCGATTTCAAATTTTTTCAACTTCTATTTCTCCTTCTCTCTCCTATGTTCTTTAATTTCTCTCTCTATTAATGTGTGTGACTGTTTCTCCAAGCTTTAAAGGCTTCGATGATAAGAGAAAGATATCTTCCTTTTCATGCAAATTCCCCATTGCTCTCTATCTCTCTTCCTTATTCCTCTTCCCCAAAAGAAAGCTTGGAGGCGGTGGTAGTCTGTTTCTTTCACCATCACACACTCTCTTTTTTTTCCTTTTTAAGGAAGCTTCGAAGTCTCTGTTTCATCGACTTCTCTCTCTCTCTTCGATTAAGAGAGATGAGTAGACTGTGGAGTATTAGATGGTAAAGGCCGAAGCATAAGCCATTTAACTGTACTCTTGGATCCCTATTTCTTCTATAATTGGGTTTCCTTGATTTCTTTTCTTTTCTTTTTTTTAATAGTTTTATTTTTTAAACAGGGGTTGGCTAACAACTGTTACACACTTCACTTCATAGTATAAGTGTACTCTCTTTTTTATTGAATAATATCGTCTAGGAGAAAAATCAAGGTTGTGGATCCAACATAGGATCATTACAAAAAATTTGATGATGGTAAAGTGGGTGATGGAATTCGATTATATCTTGTATATAATTATTGTAAGAAATATTTTAGAGAGGGGTTAATAGAATGAAAAATCATCTTGTGGGTGCACATAATAATATTTCTCTTTGTGCTCAAGTTTTCAAAGAAATTCAAAATTTTTTTAAAAAGATGCTAGGTGAAAAAAAAATTGAGAAAAATTTTAGTAATGATGTTGAGTGTTTTAAAGTAGATAAGCCAAATACAAAAATAAGGAAGGGCACTATGAGTTCATTTGTGATGAAAGGAAGGAGAAATATACCTAAACAATGGACAATGAAAGAAATGGTTAAAAAAGGAAATCGATGGTTAGGGATATTTATAGATTTTTATACGGGCATGCATTGATCTTCAATTTGGTCAAAAGTCTTTTATTTGTTCAAATGACAAAATTTGCTAGTGAGTATGGGAGGGGATTGACACTCTCCTCTGATCATGAAGCTAGAGTTACTATCTTAAAGAGAGAGGTTGAAAGTGTTAACGACAGTTTGATGAAATATAAAGATGAGTGAAAAAAGAGATATTCAATTATGTCTGATGGTTGGACTGATAAAAAAAGTTGGTCTATTACCAATTTTTTTGTGAATAATCCAAGTGGGATTATGTTTCTCAAATCATTGGATACCTTTGATGTTAATAAGGATTCAAATAAGTTGTTTGAAATGCTTGACAGTTTAGTAGAGAAGATTGGAAAGGTAGATATAGTTCAAGTGGTGACAGATAGTGCTTCGGCTTATGTTGGCATGGTAGACTTTTAAAGGAGAAGAGAAAGCATCTTTTTGGTCTCCATATATAGCGCATTGTTTAGATTTAATAATTAATAATATTGAAAATATTCTAATTTTTTTTTAATATACTTGGCAAGATAAGGCAAATTATAATTTATATTTACCATCATATTTGGGTTCTTAGTTTGTTTAGAAAATATTTTAAGAATAAAGAATTGACAAAACTGGCATTTACTAGATTTGCTGAGTCCTATCTCACTTTGAGAAGCATATTAGATAGAAAAAATATTTTAAGGGCTATATTTACTTTAGACGAATGGATAAGAAGTACTCATGCTTGTAAATTTGAAGCTAGAAAAGTTCAAAAAATTATATTGAGTGATAATAGATTTTGGAAAGATGCAGAATATTATTTGAAGTGGGTCTTTTCTTTAGTAAAAGTATTGAGATTTCTTGATGGAAATACAAAACCAGCTATGGGTTATATTTATAAAGCAATGGATAGAGCTAAGAAACAAATTGGTAAAAACTTCAATAATTTTGAAAAGAGATATGATAGGATTTGAGAGATAATTGACACCATTGAGATTTAAAACTACATAGACCACTCTATGCGATGGCATATTATCTAAATTTCAAGTAAGCCACACTTAATTTTTAATTTTTATTATTTTATTAATAAATTTATTATTTTTAATTTTATTTTATTTTAACTTCTTAATTTTTATGTTTCAATATGATTCTAATTTTAATGTCGATGCAGAAGAAAAAATTAGATTGTTTAAGATAATTGAGAGGATGTATCCAAATGTTGAGATAAGAGTCATCATTGATTCACAATTTGACAAATTTTAAAAAGTTGAAGATTTTTGTGGGATGGATATGGCAGTATCGATAAGAAATAAAAAATAATCATATAATTATAATTTAAATTTTATGAATTCATTTTTATTTGTATATTTTTTATTTTTAATTTTATGAATTATATTTTATAAGTTTATAGAATATATGAAATTTAATTTATCTTATTTTATTTGTCTAGCTCTATGGTGGAAGAGTTTTAAAGAACAGTGCAAAGAACTTCAAAGGCTAGTAATCTGAGTACTAAGTTTTACTTGTAGTACCATCGGGTGGGAAAGAAATTGGAGCACACTTGAGCACATTCATTCCAAAAAAAAAGCCGTTTGGAGCAATAAAGGTTGAATGCCTTGGTGTTTGTCAAGTATAATATTCAACTTGAGATGAGACAACAGAAAAGACAAGAGGAGAGACAACAAAATCTGAATCATAAATCATCCATGCCTTGATTAGAATCGCAACTTGAATCATAAGATTCAATAAGAAATTCAAATTTTTTTTAATAAAATGATAGGAATTAGCATTTGTTATTGAATCTTACAATTCTAGTTACAATTCCAGTCAAAGCATTGGCAATTCATGATTCAGATTTTATTGTCTCCTCTTTTACTTGTCTTTTTTTATTGTCTCATCTTAAGTTGAATATTACACTTGACAAACATTAAGGCATTCAATTTTTGTTGCTCCAAATGATTTCTTTTTTGGAATGAATATGTTCAAATGTACTTTAATTTCTTTCATACCTAGTACGATACTACAAATAAAACTTAGTACTCGAATTGTTAGCCTTTGAAGTTTTTTGCATTGTTCTCCAAAACTCTCCCACCATAGAGCTAGATAAATAAAATAAGATAAATTAAATTTCATATATTCTATGAACTTATAAAGTATAATTTCATAAAGTTAGAAATAAAGAATTATACATATAAAAATAAATTCATAAAATTTAAATTATAATTACTCAATTATTTTTAATTTCTTATTAATATCGTCGTGTCTATCCCAAATAAACCCTCGACTTTCTTGAATTTGTCAAGTTGCGAATCAATATGACTTTTGTCTCAACATCTAGATGCATCCTCTCAATTATCTTGAATGATTCAATTTTTACTTCAGCATCGGTATTAAAATTAGGATCATATTAAAAATATAAAAATTAAGAAGTCAAAATAAATTAAATTTAAAAATAATAAATTTATTAATAAAATAATAAAAATTTAAAATTAAGTATGACTTACTTGAGATTAAGATAATATGCTCTGCATGGGGTGGTTTATGGAGTTGCAAATCACGATGGATGTTCATTATCTCCCAAATCCTATCATACTTTTTTTTAATATTATTGAAATTTTTGCCAATTTATTCCTTTGCTCTATCCATTACTTTATAAATATAACCCTTAGCTAATTTTGTATCTCCATTAGTAAGTCTCAACACTTTTACCAAAGAAAGGATTCACTTCAAACAATATTTTGTAGAGGATTCACTTCAAACAATATTTTGTAGCTTTTCAAAATTTTTTATCACTCAATATAATTTTTTGAATTTTTCTAGCTTCCAATTTACATGCATAAGTGCTTTTTGCCCATTCTTCTGAAGCAAATATAGCCCTTAAACCAATCTTCCTATCTAATATATTTCTTGAAGTGAGATAGGATGTGGCAAATCTAGTAACCACCGGTCTTGTCAATTTCTTATTCTTAGAATATTTTTTAAACAAACTAAAAACCCAAGTATTGCATAAATATAAACTATAATTTGTTTTGCCTTGCCAAGTGTATTAAAAAAAATCAAAATATTTCTAATGCCATTAAGTATTAAATCTAAATAATGGGCTATACATGGAGATCAAAAAAGATGCTTTCTCTTTTCCTCTAAAAGTCTATCCATGCCAACATAAGCAGAGGTACTATCTATTACCACTTGAACTGTATTTTTCTCTCCAATCTCTTCTACTAAGCTGTTAAGCAATTCAAACAACTTATTTAAATTCTTATTAACATTAGAAGTATCTAACGATTTGAGAAACATAGTCTCACTTAGACTATTCACAAAAAAATTAGTAATAGATTGACTTTTTCCATCAGTCCAGCCATCAAACATAATTGAATATCCTTTTTTTTCACTCATCTTTATATTTCATCAAAATTTCATAAATACTTTCAATCTCTTTCTTCAAGATAGTAACTCTAGCTTCATGATAAGAGAGGAGTGTCAATCCCCTCCTATACTCACCAACAGATTTTATTATTTGAGCAAGTAAAGTACTTTTGACCAAATTGAAGGCTAATGCATGTTTGTATAAAAATCTACAAATTAATATCCCTAACCGTTGGTTTTCTTTTTAACCATTTCTTTCATTGTCCATTGTTTAGGTACATTTCTCCTTTCTTTCATCACAAATGAATTCATAGTGCCCTTTCTTATTTTTGCATTTGCCTCATCTACTTCAAAACACTCAATATCATTACTAAAATTTTTCTCAATTTCTTTCTCCCCTAACAAATTTTTAAAAAAAATTTGAATTTTTTCGAAAACTTGAGCACAAAGAAAAACATTATTATGTGTACTCGCAAAATAATTTTTTATTCTATTAATCCCTCTTCAAAAACTCTTCTTACAATAGTTGTATACAAGATGTAATTAATTTCTATTGCCTTTTTTACTATCACCAAATTTTTTGCAATGATTTCAAATTGAATTCACAACCTTGATTTTTCTCCTAGATGGCATTATTCAATAAAAAAAAATACAATTATACTGTGAAGTGTGTAACAGTTGTTAGTCAATCCTTGTTTAAAAAATAAGAACTGTTAAAAAAAAAAAAATCAAGGAAACCAACTAGAAGAAATAAGGATTCGTATAATACCGAATAAGTGGCTTGTGCTTTAGCTTTTGCCATTTAACACTTCACAGTCCACTCGTCTCTCCCAGTTGAAGAGAGAAAAGTTGACGAGACAGGGGCTTCGAAGCTTCCTTAAAAAGGAGGAAGAGAGAGAGAGAGAGAGTGCGACGGCAAAGAAACAGGGAATAGAGGAGAGAGAAAGAGAAATAGAAGTTGAAAAGGCTTTCGTTGATTTGATTTCTTTCTGCAAAGTATTTTGAAAGCCGAATTTGCAAAAATTTGAACTATTCAACTTCTAAAAATAACGGACAACAAGATCTAGAAAGTTACCACTTTCAATGTGCTATTGCAGTTCAACTCAACGAAGTCTTGACTCATCTAGAATCATAAAAGCCGACTCGTGACTCATACAATTCTAACAACAGAGCCTGTAACTTCAAACCATACAATTTCTTACTTTTTGTTTTATTATGATTACATATGTTTTAAAGGCACTAATTGCTTCTGGAGGATGCGAAGATCATGGATATGATCAACTCTATATAGATTTTTTAGAGGCAAGTTTTACATTCTGAGAATAGTTGAGCAGGTTTAAATTATCTCCTTGTTCTACACTTTCAGAGTTTTGAGCAGGAATTTGATTTTGTGTTCAGGTAATGGACTTCACAGATGACGCATTGTGACACTAGATGCTTTTGCTGATGCACACAAACCCGCATCTTTGTACTTCTGTGTCCCATTTGAAGTTTAGGCATGTAGGTTGGTAGTTCTTAATGGTACCCATGCACATCCAGTTGATCCCGATATTTCATAGCTTTTTGCAATCCATTGGGCTTGCAGTTATGAAAATGAGGAGCTACTGAGTACGCTGGCAAGAGTACATGATTCCTTGCTGCCAACTTTACATCAAGGATTTAATTTTGTTTCTAGTTCTATGCCTGACATGAAACAAAAATTATCTGGTGGCATGCTTTAGGATATTGTTCTCAGTTTGAAAATGTTGTCAGTGAGAATAGTCAAGTTTGGTGGGAAATTGCTGGACTTCTGCTATTTAAATAATCAACTCTCTGATTATGGCCTCCTTCAAACTGCTACCAAGATTTTTCCGGCCAAAGTTGAGGATCTGCCATAAGAGGAGATATTTTAGTTCAAACATTGAGAGAGATAAATGGAGAAGTTTTGCATCCTTTTGGAAAACATGTTACCGGAACTTTTCTTCAGAATCTTGAAAAGGACTTCAAGATACTGGACGTTATTCAAAGCCTTTTCAATAATGGTAAATTTCTTTTTACACATGTGTTCTTAAATTTCAGGGCTTTTTAACACAGCTTGATTTAGGGATGCCTTGGTTCTCTAGTAATCTTACAAAAAAAGGAAAAAGGATCTGTATTTTTCATTCTGAAGACAACATCTGAGATAGGGTCATTTTACTGGCATTAGCCATGGTAAATATATGTGGGCACAGACATTTGGAGATGCCCATGGTGAATATTTGTGATGTTAAATAAAAACCTTGACCATGATGAAATTTGTGTCATTCTGGAGTCCAGATGCTTTGGAATGCTTAACATATGCAGAGCGAGGATTATAACTTCGAGTTTGGTGGAGACAAGAGTTACATGGGCTTATTTTTTCGGAGGAACTTGTGAGATTTTTGTATGATCTTGTTTTTAAATGATCAGAGCTTTGATTTAATAGATTGGTGAATGAGAGGGGCATGACTTAGAGTTTAATTGTCATTATGATTGGAATATCGAGCTTAGCTTATGGTTGGGTGTCACATTAATGACCTCCCTTTCCTTGTTCTTGTATTACTCAGTTTTTAGAACAATGGGAAGTGGAGTCATAAGAAGTGGGGGGGAAAGCAGCTTTCAGTGCATTTCTGGCTGGAAGAAATCCCATTCATGGACCTTTTTGTAATTTAGGATCATAAATTGTCATGATATTCTGTATGTTCAAAGCTTTTTCTACAAGCCTGAGTTTGTCAATGTGGAATATCATCTTAATTTCTTCTTTGGAATAAATAAAACGTGTGCAATTCATTCTGAAGTGAAATTCATAAAGCATTCTTCTGTGAATCCACTTGATAGAAAATATACAATACAGTGCTTAGAAGTTGGGCAAAGTGTTTAATCTATGACGACTTAAATTTCTATGGACAGATTTCAAGTAAAGGCGACACAATGGATGGAACAAAATTTTCAACTTATTTCTTTTTTTTATTCCTTATCTGTTATTATTTCTAAAAAGCTTATATTAACATTGGGTCTACAGTGTGATTATGGTATGTTAAAAGTTTCCTGTAACTTTCTTCTCTTCTATGTTTACAGGATGGATTTTTATGGATGGGGATCAATTTCAATACATATCGCAAATTTCAACACCACCTACCACAGATTCCTGGAACAAAGAACCTGAGATCCCCATCTCTTCGCAAAATGCTTAAGCACAGATGGATGAAGAGGCTGCAATCCTTGAGTCTAAAATTAGTCAAATAACAGACCTTTTCCCTTATCATGGGAAAGGTTTTCTTTCAGCTTGCCTTGAAGTCTCTAACCATGACCCTGAAGAAGTTAATCAAAGGATATTAGAAGGAACTCTTAGTGAAGATCTTTCGTCTTTGGATACTTCATTAGAGCAAATTCCACAGCCAAAGTCAGCAGCAGTGAACAGGTGTGATAAAGGGAAATGGGTGCTGCTAGAATCTCCAGCTCATCATTCTGTATCTCCTGCCAAAGCGGATATCAAGATGCCAGTGAAAAATGAAAATGAGTCTTCATCTTCTGTTTCATCATATGGGTGGTGTACAAGGAAGTCTAATATTGATGTGCCTGACTCTGCAGTATGGGACTCAATAACAGCTAATGATGCAGTTAGGTCTGCTGTCCTGGAAGCAGAGTATGAATATGAAGATGATATGCAAATGTTTACATATAATTACTCATGTTTATTTGAGAAAGATTTCAAATATTCAAACTGTTTGATTAATTTTATATATTATTCTTAACATCTTTTCTGTGTCTGTAGTTTGTTTGTTTTTTAGGACATCATTTCACTTAGTGACTCTTGTTAATAAATTGATACAAAAAACTCCAAGAGTTCATTGTTGTCTTTGCAATTCAATTAGATTCAAGCACTTTAGTGTTGATTGTTTAGGATACATCTGATGTGGATGGTTATATTCTCCCCGAGCTGGATAGTGACATTTCACTGTGCCCAGTAACAGATGGATGTACAGCTGCATGGCACTTTGCCTTCTTTCCAGATGCAGTGGGATTCCATACCACTTTCTCATAAAACCTATAATTCATGTTCTAATGATTCTCAAGTTAGAGTATGGGGCAGGGTGGAATAAATTCTTATAGAAAGTCTTAAAGATTGCATGAGGAGGTATTATCTAAACCTAAATCTAGGCAAAATCTCTGAAGAACTACGAATATGTGCCAACCTTTGCAGAAACACCACAAAATCTTGAGTTGCTCAAAACAAAGTGTAGATGACGGAGAAATGTTTATTTTACTTTTCAAGCAAATCTTTTTTTTTTTTTTTGGACTCTATTAGTCCAAAAGATGCATGCATTCTGCTTGCAAAGGCTTTGTTTTAGTCTCTGAGATTTTCTTATCCGACCTCAGATGGTGCGGACATCAGAGTCATCAAAAATCGGCAATATGATTTAAGGCCATACTTGGATTTGTCCACGTCACCTTTGGAGCCACCACTCTCCACATGCCAAGAGAAGAAATATGCATGCCAGCATGTGCCGTGCTCATGCCAAGTTGTATCAAACATCAAGTACCCACATGGAGTTCCATTTCTTCCTTAGAATTCCTTAAGAGTTCTTGGCTACTTACTTATTTTGTTGAAGGCTGATTTCTTTCCTATGGTAGATTATAATGCTTTACTTTTTTGTGGAGGGTTGATTTCTTCCTTGTAAAGATAAGAGATTCCTAAACAAACAGGACCCTTAGAGTCCTATATAAATCATTGTATCTTTCATGAAAAAATAATGAATGATTTTACAAACTCCACAAATACTTGTGTCAATCGCTCCGAGAGGGAGAGGGTGTGAGACCCAAAATCGCTCCACAAGGGGAGGGTGTGAGGCCCACTTTCTATCCTATTCCTTCTACTTAAGATTCAGTATTCCTGCGACTCTGATCGACTCCACCATCTACCCACGCAAGCCTATTTCATCAAGAGAAGATCTGTCTCCTCCAGAATTTTTATCTGTCGTGCTGAGAGAAGGAGTGATTTCTTATTCTACAGAACATATGCTGTCAAGGACCTTCGTTTCTTAACAGTTGATCTTTGATTTTTTTTTAATCCGATGTTGGTAAAGACCTAGTTCTTTATCGATGGATCTGTTTGGTTAAAAAATTAAGAGCCCTAATCAGAGTAGTTTCTTAACTATCACGATCCGGATTCTTATCATCTTCTTGGATTTTCTCACGGATTTAATGTTTTATTTTCTCTCGTTCCATTCTTATTTCTTTTTTTGCATTTACTCATGAGCATGTTTAATTTCTGCTATCTGTTTATGAAATTTTTTATTACTAATTGTTTACTGATCTCTCGAATGGTATTCGTCTGTATCATTTAGATTGATCTCGCTTTAGTCTCGTATCAATTAATCACGCCTCCTGAGCAGAGTATAGGCAACTATACTGTCTGTCCTGGGAATAATGAGCCCCTGGTCGGACGTGATTTGTTGTTGATGAACAGAAGAGAGCTTGATTATTAGGATTGATTTTCTTTTTTTAGGATTGTCCCGCATCAATTTGGTATCAGAGCAGGTTGATTAGGGCTTTAGTTTAAATTCAGCAATTTAAATTTTCGCAAGTTAAATTTTCGCACTCTAAATTTCGTACTTTACTTTCAAGCATTTTAATTTTTATTGCACCTTATTTCTGCATCTTAGAGTTGCATGACCACTAGATCAGGAACCTGGTACCAACATCCTACTTCCCCACCCAACACCAATATGGATCCCAATATAGCAACCATCATTAATGCTCTGACTGAAAAGTTTGATGACATGAAAAATTTTATGAAAGCCATGGATGAGAGAATAGTGGTATTAGAAGAAGCTAGGCAGAAACAACCTGAACCTGAGTCTCCCCGACTACCTATAGGACAAAAAGGTAGGAATCTAGAACTTGATCGACCTATAGGGGCACGCCCGCACCATAACCAGTTCGATCAAGATGAGCATATTCTTAGGAATGTGAAAGTCGAAGCTCCAAGTTTTGATGGTTGTCTAGATCCGAGAGAGTACCTAGATTGAGAATCAGGTATGGACCACTATTTTGGATGGTACGAAATGTCTGAAGCAAGGAGAGTTAGGTTTGCTAGGATGAAATTGGTGAGGCAAGCCCGACTTTATTGAGAAAGTGTTGAGCGTCTTCTCAATCAGAGAAGACAAGATCCGATAGAAATCTGGGATGAGATGAAAAAAAAACTCAGAGAGAAGTACCTTCCCACCTCTTACCAACAAAGACTTTTAGATCAATGGCAGAGGCTTACTCAAGGGAATAGATCAGTCACCGAGTATATCACGAGATTTGATGAATACCTCATGAGATGTGGAGTAGCCGAAGATAGAGTTGTTACCTTATCTAGATTTAGAGCTGGATTACGAGAGGATATTCAGCGTGAGCTCTTTCTGCGAGAGGTAACCACGTTGGAACAAGCTTATCAACTTGTCTTAGATTTTGAAAGATTTTCTAGATATTCGACTCTCCGTCGTCCTGAACCCAACCGAGTAACCCCTTCTGGATCGAGACCTAATATTAATCAAACTCCTAGTAACGGACCTCCACTTACAAATCCTATTAGGAGAAAAGAAGATAAAAGAAAAGGAGCTATAGGAGAGTTATCAAAAGGAAGTAGTTCTCGATCTCATTGCTTCAAGTGCCATGGTTACGGTCACTTTGTTGCACAATGCCCCAATCGATCATTATTCGTAGAAGAATTAGAAGGAGAAACTCTAGAAAATATTGAGGAGGAAGTTTATGAAGCTGATCCAGATTTAGCCGAGCAATTTGAGAGTACTGAGGACATCCTAGGTTATGCCACACCTGAGTCAGACCTTAGGCTTGGAGTTGTTAGGTATGTCCTAGTCCAAACTAAGAAAAGTGAAGACTGGCATAGGACCTCTATTTTTCATACCTTCATAAAATTTGGCGATAAAATTTGTAAGGTGATCATTGATAGCGGTAGCTGTATCAACGCCATCTCCACCGACACGGTTAAGCGATTAGGATTAACTTCTGTAGATCATCCCAGTCCATACCGTGTGTCTTGGATTGATTCCTCCTCTATTTCCATCAAATTTAGATGCCGTGTGCCCATCCAGCTTCATTCCTATCAGGATCATGTGTGGTGCGATGTCTTACCCATGGAAGTCGGAAGTATCATATTAGGTCAGCATTGGCTATTCGACAATGATGTTACGATTTATGGCCGTACCAACTCCTGTAGCTTTACTCATCAGGGTAAGAAGATCACGATTAATCCTTCCCCACCTAAGGCTACTAATAGAAAGATAGGCGATGGACCAAAAGAAAATCTTAAGAAGAAAAGCCTCAATCTGATAGGTGCTAAAAATTAGAGACGATCATGAGTGAAGGATCACCAGTTTGGATGCTTGTTGCTAGAGAAGTTCGTGAGGATTCTAAGGTGGATTATCCTAAGGAAGTAGCTAGCCTTCTTACTGAGTTTCATGATGTCTTTCCTGAGAATCTTCCAGATTACTTACCGCCTATGAGAAACATTCAACATGCCATTGATTTAGTTCCTGGATCTATCCTACCCAACTTGCCCCACTATAGGTTGAACTCTAATGAGCATGCCGAGCTATAAAGACAAGTTGGAGAGCTGATAAAAAAAAGATTTGTGAGGGAGAGTTTGAGTCCTTGCGCGGTTCCTGCACTACTGACTCCAAAGAAGGATAGTACATGGAGGATGTGCATAGATAGCTGTGCCATTAACAAGATCACCATTAAGTACCGCTTTTCCATCCCTAGGTTAGATGACATGTTAGATATGATGGCCGGATCCACTATCTTTTCTAAGATCGATCTTAAGAGTGGTTACCATCAAGTAAGGATTAGACCGGGAGATGAGTGAAAAACTGCTTTCAAGACAAAAAATGATTTATATGAGTAGATGGTGATGCCATTTGGATTATCTAATGCCCCTAGTACCTTCATGAGGTTGATGACCTAAGTACTACGACCATTTATAGGAGTATTTGTAGTCGTATATTTTGATGACATTTTGATCTATAGTCGAACTAGAGAAGACCATTTAGATCACCTCCAAAGAGTGTGTCAAGTTCTTAAAACAAAAAGCTTGTATGCTAATCCTAAGAAGTGCGCTTTTATGACAGACCATATCATCTTTTTAGGTTTTGTTGTTACCCCCAATGGTGTATCTGCTGATCCTGAAAAGATTAGAGCAATAGTTGAGTGGCCGGTGCCCAAGAGTGTGCATGACGTGCGAAGTTTTCATGGATATCAATCTAGAAAATCAATAAACCTCATCCCACTACCCATACATGTTAGGATTTTCGAATCTGCAGAGTCATTTGCACAGTATGTCAAGAGTCTGCATAAAGAGATCAGTAAAAAAATTAGTATGAGTAATAAAGTTTATAAACAGAATGCAGATTCTCATCGACGTGTTCAAAAGTTTGCAGAGGGAGACTATGTGATGGTTCGATTGAGGCCTGAACGGTTTTCTCCCGGAACCGTGAAGAAGTTACATGCCCGAGGAGCAGATCCGTTTAAGATCATAAAGAAAATCAGATCAATTGCGTATATTGTGGACCTACCTTCTGATTTTGGAATTAGCTATACTTTTAACATTACAGATCTTGTTGCCTATAAAAAACCAACTCGGATACCTAGTGAGCCATTTGAGCCTGAACCAACCTTTGAGAGCGAACCTATCCCTGAGTGTCCACCAGCCAAAATGTCAGCAAAACACGATCAGATTGAGAGAATTTTGGATGAGCAGATTCTTTCCACCCGAAATCGAGGCTATCAGCGGTATCTGGTCAGATGGCGAGGTCGATCGGAGTCTGAAGATACCTGGATCACTCAAGAAGAGCTGCAATGCATTGATCCCGATCTACTTGAGCATCACCAGAGCAGAATCGACCCACACTCGACAGGGTCGAATTTTTCCCACCCCGGGAGAATTGGTGCGGACACCAGAGCCATCAAAAATCGGCAACATGATTTAAGGCCATACTTGGATTTGTCCACGTCACCTTTGGAGCCACCACTCTCCACATGCCAAGAGAAGAAATATGCATGCCAGCATGTGCCATGCTCATGCCAAGTTGTGTCTAACATCAAGCACCCACATGGAGTTCTATTTCTTTCTTAGAATTCCTTAAGAGTTCTTGGCTACTTACTTATTTTGTTGAAGGCTGATTTCTTTCCTATGGTAGATTATAATGCTTTATTTTTTTGTGGAGGGTTGATTTCTTCCTTGTAAAGATAAGAGATTCCTAAACAAACAGGACCCTTAGAGTCCTATATAAATCCTTGTATCTTTCATGAAAAAATAATGAATGATTTTACAAACTCTCCAAATACTTGTGTCAATCGCTCCGAGAGGGAGAGGGTGTGAGACCCAAAATCGCCCCACAAGGGGAGGGTATGAGGCCCACTTTCTATCCTATTCCTTCTACTTAAGATTCAGTGTTCCTGCGACTCTGATCGACTCCACCATCTACCCACGCAAGCCTATTCCGTCAAGAGAAGATCTGTCTCCTCCAGAATTTTCATCTGTCGTGCTGAGAGAAGGAGTGATTTCTTATTCTACAGATCATATACTGTTAAGGACTTTCGTTCCTTAACAGTTGATCTTTGATTTTTTTTTAATCCGATGTTGGTAAAGACCTAGTTCTTTATCGATGGATCTGTTTGGTTAAAAGATTAAGAGCCCTAATCAGAGTAGTTTTTTAACTACCACGATCCGGATTCTTATCATCTTCTTGGATTTTCTCACGGATTTAATGTTTTATTTTCTCTCGTTTCATTCTTATTTCTTTTTTTGCATTTACTCGTGAGCATGTTTAATTTCTGCTATCTGTTTATGAAATTTTCTATTACTAATTGTTTACTGATCTCTCGAATGGCATTCGTCTGTATCATTTAGATTGATCTCGCTTTAGTCTCGTATCAATCAATTACACCTCCTGAGCAGAGTATAGGCAACTATACTGTCTGTCTTGGAAATAATGAGCCCCTGGCCGGACGTAATTTGTTGTTGATGAACAGAAGAGAGCTTGATTATTAGGATTGATTTTTTTTTTTTAGGATTGTCCCGCATCACCAGAGGGGTTGGTTTGGTTGCTCTGAATTATTTTAGGTTTTTTTTTTGCTCAGAGATTGAGCTCTTAGATTGTTTTATCAATGTTGGGTTAAGACCATGCCTAGATGGATTAAAGAATAATCCCAAAGTTGTTTCCTCATTGACATTTGGTCCTTTGGATTGTTGGTGAGTTTCCACTTTCTGTTGCAAGAAATCATCAAGTGAATGATGAAATGCTTTCATGCCTTTGAATCAACACAAGTTGAGGTGCCCATTCCTTGTCCGAATAAAGAGAAGAGATATTGCTGGTAATGATTGCATCTCTCTCCCTTTTTTTTCTTTTCATTGTTTTTTTTTTAAATTTTGACATTGGCAATCTTTGTTTCAGTAGTTCTCTTTAAATTTTTTAATTCTATTCTTTCATAAGCTTCCGATTTTGGGAATTCATTTAGCAATTTGTTAGGTTTCATTTCTCTTTATTTGTGCTACATCCCGTGATACAGTAAATAGGATGTGACTATTTATGCTTAGGATTGGATATCTCCTTGTCTATGTTTTTTAACATACTCCTAGAGGCTTTTATTATTAAGTAATTAATTACTTTAACTGTCAATCATGTTCACACAAAATAAATTAGTTGCCTTGAGTTTTTTCCCCAGTTCTTCCTGCTTGGTCCTGAATCCTTATAGTTTGTACATATCATGGATGGAGCTGATCTAGCAATGCATCCCTGTTAGAAGTCATTCAACCTCAGATCGGTAGAGTTCCATTCCACAAGGAGTTGACTTGCTATAGAATAAACTTATTTCTGTTTGAAATTCTCTTGCTTGTTTATTTGTCACACCTATCAAAATTCCCCCCCTTTCTGTTTGAATGTGTACATAAAGGCTGAAATGAAGGTTTTGAAGAACCACACCCTTGTTTAATTCATGGTTTATAAATGAATGATCTATTAAATCCAGTAATATCATAGGAACAAGATGGTTAATGGCAACTCATTGGTGATTTTTACTGTTCATTAACCAATAATCCTTCCTCCAGTTTTTTAGTATGCTGAATTGGAGTATTACCCTCGTTTAGCTCATGAATAAATTAATAATCTACTAAATCACATTACGCCCCTGATCCGAAATTGTGAATCGAGGGTCATGGCAACCACCGCATACTCATAGAAAACTCTTCCCATAAACATACAAGGCATCTTATCATGCTATCCTAAAACAACAGTGGAATAATTAGTCAATAATTTAAATCCAAAACATAACGATCTAAATTTCTTCTTTAATATCTTAATAAATTCAACAATAATTCATAGGCCTTACATCAAATTCAATAAGACTTTCAACCTAAATTAAAAATATGGAGATTCTGCTTCTGATCACTCTTTCATTCATATCTTGTATCATCTTAATTCCTCAACATCTGTAAAAATAGTAAAATAGGAGGAAATGAGCTAGACAGCCCAGTAAGCAATGATCACTTTTCAACAGATTTCATCAGACATTTAAGTAAATAATCATTTATAGAAAATAAGCGTATAGAGTTCATCAATTCGAAATCAATTTCAATTATGCAACATAATTCATGCCAAATTCATTTTTTTTCGAAAATTCAAGTTTCTTTCGAGATTTCAATTTCTTTCGTTCTTCAATTCTTTTCGTCAACCATGAGCTATGACCACATTTTTTCTGTAGCAGAATCATAACACCACGTATCTTCTTGCGGTAAGCTGTGAATCATCTAGCAGCAAAGTCCTTCGGAACCGCTGGTCTCTCTGGCAGTTTGTCGCTGATCTCGCTGGCGATGTAAACCCTTAGGACAAATCAATTGCCAACGTATATGCCCCCATTGGCAGGGTCCTTTACATAGTCAAGTTGTCAATTCATATTGTTCTTATATCAGAATTCTTCATAAATCATATTTCATATTCTAATTTCGATAATAAATATATAATCATGTAGTATCGAAATCAATCAATATAATGCATCATAAAATCAATATATTCAATCATACTTCATCATAACATTTCAAATAAGATATTTTCATAACAAAATATTATTTCATCCAATTCATGCATCATTTCTCAAATCATATCAGAAAAATACATTATAATTTATCGATAAATCTAGAAAAAGTGAAATATTACTTACCTCGAACGCATTCCAATAAATCTACATAATTATATAATTTTTTTTTTAAAAATTCTGTTCGCAGATCATATCGCGATATCCCATGATCAAACATCCACAATCCTATACAGAATTAATTTCAATAATTAGAAAGAATACGAATACCATATTTCAACAGTTTAGATTGGGTCTGATCATCTAATTTTATCCAATCAAAATCTAATTAGATCCTAAACGATCCAAAGTTTGACTATCAGATCAAATCGGATTCGAAATGATAGGACCGAAGTTTCTTCATCGATTTCATAAAATCAAGTAGAGAGAGACAATTAGAGGAGAGAGAATTCATGAGGTACAATTCGAATTGATCAGGTGACACAATCCAACATTATGATTGGTCCAATATCTCAATTGGTGAAATCAACATGATCAAATCAAGTCATGGCTAGATCGAAATCATGGATGATCAAATCTAAAGATTCATGGTCTGATCAAGGTGGGTGCCAGTACGCTGTCTGACAATCATGGATCAGGATTCTTCATTAGATCAGAAATATTAAAAGAAACTCTCATTGATAAATCAATTAAGAGAGAAAAATCGATAGAGAGAGAAATGGCTTTAAAGAGAAAAAATTTTAGAGAGCGAAAATTCATCTTGGACTCCTCAGATGATATGATTCAACAAATTCGATCGATCAGATCAAATCATGCTAAGATTATCATGTGGATAATTCAATAAAATCATGAAAAATAGAATCTTAAAAATACCTAATATGATCAAAGTGGGTGTCGGTGTACCGTCCGGCGATCGCAGATAAAAAAAAATCCATCACTAAGATCATTTAAATTCATCATCATTCTTCTCAAAATTCTAGAAAATCTTAAAAGAGAGAAATAACTTAGAGAGAGAAAGTAGAGAGAGAAAGTCCAATTATAGAGAGAGAAAATACTAGTTCAGACTGAAGGGAGAGAGGGAAGAGAGAGAAACTCTCTTTCTCATATTTTATTATTTATATCATTATTTATTAATTAATTTATTTTATTTTCTCTTTCTTCTTTTCTTTCTTTCTTTTTTTTCTTTTTCTTCACGGAAAAGAGAGGAGAGAAAATCCTATTTATTATTATTATATTATTATTATTATATTTTTCTTCTCTTTTTTTTCTTTTTTTTTTTTTCTTTTTTTTTTTTTTTTCTTTTTCTTTTCTTTTTCTTTTCTTTTCCTTCTTCTTCTTCTCTTTCTTTTCTTCTTCTCGGGCTTCCTTTGGGCCGAAACAGAGGATCTCACAATCCCCTGTTGGCTGGCCGACCGGCGGTGCAACCGGCATGGGATGGCCGTCGGCAGGAGGAGGGGCGACCCAGCGCAAGAGGTGGGCTAAACTGGTGGCCGGCGGTGACCATCGGCACCCAAACATTCAAAAGGGATCGATTCCCTTTCTCAAAGAAATCCGGCGACTCCAGTCGCCGACGATCGTGCACACAAGCATGGGAAGAAAGGAGAAGAAGAGAGGAAGAGGAGGAGGCTCACCTTCGACGCCGGCGAGGCTTTTCCGATGAGCAAAATGGACGGCACAAGGATGGGGCTCCGTGGTGGTTTTCCGGCGATTGCCGCCGACTGGGTCTCGAATCTTCGGTGAGAGGGAGAGAGGAGGATTCTCCTCCTTAAATAGAGCCGGAGGGAGGCTCTTTCCGACTCCGATTGGGAGCCGGTGAGAGGAGGAAGAAGACTCCCTTCAGGAGTCTTCTTCCTTTTTTGTTTTTTTTTTTATTTGGGCTTTGGTGGGCTAGGATTGTTACATGGGCTGGGCATCACAGTATTCAAGGAGCAAAGTTGGTTAGTGACAACTGGAGAGTGATTTCTAATATTTATTAACTACCAATCCTTCCACCTATTATTTAGTATTGGTTCTCTACCAAGTGAGTGGACATTGTGATGCTTAATCTATGTGTGTATTTTGGATATAACATTACTGGATTGTCTTCTTCTGCATTAAGACTGAAATGTTCCCACATTTATTAATGTCAAGTAGGCTTTAATGGATATTGTTGGTTCTACAAAACATTATATAAATGTGGATGAACTTGGTTTGACTCAGCAGAATTTTGGATCTGATGGGGGTTGTGTGGCTGTGCATGAATTTTGTGAAATGCTGCTCTTGCTGCATACTGAAGCTCGGCTATCGTACCTTTAAGGGTTTGTGCAGATGTACTGCAGGTCACGACGTTTTGTGATTCTATATGTTTTTTGAAATTAAGATAATGATTTTAAAAATTCATATTATGTTGTGACGTGAAAATCCAAACTTCCTTTTCCTCGTACAAGACACAAACATATCTGATATTAGGGAACTGAAAATTTTCACTTAATGATTTCTCCATCTCTTTCTTGCATCTTTCTATTCAGATCTTTCTTAATTTAACAACCAAGCAACTTATGTGATCTCAAAATTTTGAATTAGTTAAACAGACAGAATCATCAATGAGAAATTAAGAACTTGCGAATGCAGCGTTATTGTATTATTTCAATTTGTTTATGCTGCTGTGTAATAACCAAGCTCATTTGAGTCCTGGATCAAGCCCAAATTTTTGAAACCTACTTTTGAAAAAAAAAAAAAAAAGAGAGAGGAAGCAAACAAAGAAGACTCCTGCTGATAGTTTTCTTCCACCCAAAATCACCAGATAAGAAGTCAAATCCTGGGGGGGATTAGGTCTCCCCTCCACTCTATAAGACTCCCTCTCTCCCTCCTAAGCAACCCACGATGACTACCGGCTTTTCTCCCTCTCATTTCTCCTTGGTTTCTTCCATTGAAGCTGTGGCCTCCCATACTCATGCTTGCCGGAAATTGGAGCCGACAACGCTGCTGAAGCCCGAGGTAAACACCGACCCTTTTTCCTCTCCTTCTTCCCTTTCTTCATGTGGCTTTGGGTGTCGCCGTCAGCCATCGAATTTATCAAAAAATCCACAAAAAGAAAAACCCCTATTTTCTCTATTTTGAACGAGCTTTCTTCTTCCCTTTTTCGACCACCAGTATTGCCGCCTATGGTACCGCACCCATGGGTCATGACCCCCACCTCCTTAACTTTCTTTTCCGAAGGTCATGGCCATCGGTGATCAACCAACGATCGAAGAAAATACAAGAAAAAGGGATGGTCCCCTATTTTTTTGATTTTTCTATTTTTTTTGCTGGCCAAACCTCGCCATCGGTCATATCTAGCTCCATCGCCGTCGTGCACTGCTGCCAGACTATCGATCGTGCCGCCGCAATCTGTCGGACCATGGGCAACATCCCTCTGGTCCTCTCCCGTTTGGCCAAAGAAGAAGAAAGAAAAAAAAAAGAAAGAAGAAGAAGAAAAGAAAAGGAACAGAAAAAGAAAAAGAAAAAAAAGAGAGAGAGAAAAGAATTTTCTCCCTCCTCTCTTTCTCCTTCTCTCTTTAGAGTCTTTCTATTCTTTCTCTTTCTATTTCTAACTGCATCATGGACCTAGGACAAACTTAAGATGAACGTAAGATGATCTGAAATCACTTCGAAATTCGTACAGTAGGTTGAATCCCAGCCCATCCCTTATTCAAAATTTATAGCATTTGATCATAGTTAATTTATATTGAGTCACCTTGATATAATCTCTGATGATCTCAATCATGATTGTCTCTTCTAGAGGATACGAAGATTCTCTTTATTTTTTCTCTCTACTTTCTCTCTCTAAAATTTTATCTCTCTTCATGATTTTCTCTTTCTAAAAAATTTTATGGATCAGTGGAGGGTCTAGATATCTATGTAATCAAGATCGATTGATTGATCCTAGAAGATGTCATAAACCTGTGACTTTAAGATATTTTCATAATTTTTCTATTCTTAACTATATATGATTTTTATATTTAACCCTGATCATACAGAGATGTAATTGTTGTACAAGAAGATATTGAGCAAAACATCTTGATTTCGGATTCGTAGATTGAAGAGCTCATCAATTTTTATATTTAAATCGATCACAGATAAAGGTAAGAATCTCTGTATATGATCATCAATATATATGCTATTTTACCATAGCCTTGTACACTGCAAATTGAAATTGATTAATAAAGTTAAAGCATTATAATTTTATGAAAAAAAAAGATATTGTTTGGACTAGTCTTGTCATGTAGAATAGCCAGCTAGGAGCTTATACTTGGGACAGCCTCTACAGGCTTATACGTGAATCAGTCGGTCAGGAGCTCATGCATGGGACAGCCTGCTAGGTGCTTATGCCTGGGACAGCCCCCCACAGACTTTCATACGTGGGACAGCCAGCTAGGAGCTCATGCTTGAGACAGTTTTGAAGGACTTATGAGTGAAAATTTGATCGGATAGAGACTGAGGCATAGTCTTGGTTAGTCTAAGACTAGAAAGAAAAAAGTTAAAAATTATATGATTATGAAAGAAAAATAGAAGATAAGACATGAAACTAATGCTGAATAAAAGTATTTCACCCATTAACATATAATGATGCATCTCTTTCGACAAGACATATAATTTATAGATGTTTACAGTATTTTGAATATTGAACATGAGATTTTATATTTTATTACTTATCCTTATTTTCAGATTATATTATTATACTGGTGTGATATGTGAGAATCTTACTGAGCTGTAAAGCTCACACTCCTCTATTTTTTTTCTCTTCTTAGAGTTACAGGATACTCATGGTTGGCTATGGTATGGATTTGTAAGTAGACGGATGCATAGATAGAGTGTCATTGATACCTGATCAGAGGATTAAAGGTATTTAATTTATAATCATATAAGTTTTACTAATTATGGTTGAAATTAGACATTATGGATGTTGAGATGGTAATGAATTATTTTGAGTCTTGCATATTCTTTAGGGCTTGCTTTAAGAAGTGTACGGCCATCACGTATCCGATCCGGATATTGGGTTCGAGGAGTGATAGAGTGGTATTAGAGCTTAGGTTTAAGATCATTAGAGACTGTGAAGCGATATCAAAACTTTGTGTATGATCAATAGGTGTGACAGAATGGTATCAGAGCTTAGAGCTTAGGTTATGATCATTTGGAAACTATGATACAGGTGATCAGGATATGACAGAATGGTACCAAAGCTCAGGTTTAAGATCATTAGAGATGATGACATAAGCGATATTAAAATTTTTAGATTATGATCAATAGAGTATGATAGATAATATCAGAGTTTAAGGTTTTGATCATTAAGAATGTGATTGAATGTTATTAGAGTTTAGGTTATGATCACTAGGAAATATAACTTAAGTGGTACTTGAGCTTAAGGTTATAATTATTCGGGATTGTGGCTTTAGTGATATTTGAACTTTGATTGTGATCATAAAGAATATGATAGACATAAAAGAAAAGATTCAATATTTGAACTTTGAATCAATAGATACTATGAAAAAATTTATGTATAAATGGTATATGATGTCCATAATAAAATTGATGAGTTATATTTTAGATTTTAATTAGTAAGGTTGACTTGAGTATGAGAAGACTTGATCCTGAAAGAAAGTGGGGGGTACTGATATATTATGTTGGGTATACTCGATGATTTTAGAATGTCAAACTTATATGGATGGAGATCATGATAATTTTTCTGATTTCGATGATAATTGTCTGAGCATTATAAATTTTGAACTTATTAAAAGAAAGTTAATTAGGGTATGATCTAAGAAGGAATTGTATCATATGAGAGAGAAATATTTTTGAGCATTGAACCTATAAATGATCATATATGAAACTCAAATTTAGATGAAAAATATACTTGGATTTTGTTATGAAAATATGAGATACACATCTTGGTAAAATCTTTGGTTATTCAAAATATCATATTTGGATATGATTTCTTGATTTTTTAAGTTACATTAAATTTTAAGTCAAAAGATTATTTTTCTAAGTGGATCTAAGTTATTCTGATATTATTGTTAAATTGAATAAGAAAATTAGTTTTGTTAGAGTATGATATACATGTTATGATGAAATCTTTAATAATTCATATTACCATCTTTGGATTAGATTCTTTAATTTTTTTTTATGATTGTTGAGGATAGTAGAGTGTATTACTTATTCAAGTTAAAGTTCAGATTTCTGAGCTGATCTAAGATATCTTGCTAGTATTAAATTTTGAATAACTTATATAAGTCTTAACACATAAGGGATAAGATTTTGCCTGGATTGATCGATTAATATTAAGGATTGTGATGAAGAGAGCTCTATAAGAAATAATCAAATTGATTCTACT
The DNA here is from genome assembly GCF_000442705.2 of Elaeis guineensis. Classification (NCBI taxonomy): domain Eukaryota; kingdom Viridiplantae; phylum Streptophyta; class Magnoliopsida; order Arecales; family Arecaceae; genus Elaeis; species Elaeis guineensis. Next base: position 63,982,044 of record NC_026005.2, on the reverse strand, counting down.
TACAAAGAAGTTGATTTGAGTTCTTTTAGTTTGTTCGAGTGAAAGTTAATTCTTTGAAAAAGAAAGATTTATTTTGAAATTATCTAAATAATTGTAAGATAAATTTAAGATTAACTTTAATTAATTCTAGACATATTGGATTCTTGAGGAGTGATGAAGCTTATGCAATGATTTCAAATATAAAAAAATAGATCAAGATTTAATTTTGATGTGCTATGCCCAAGGGATAGTAACGATAAAAAAACTTAAAATTTTGCTCTAAATTTTATATAAAATTTAAAAATTAGATCTATCTTTGATTTATCTAACATACAAGGATATTCTTATCTTTAATAAACTTATATAATTTGACAAGTTGAGATCAAAATACACAGCAAAAGCGTGGTGGTTTAAATTGATTAGAAATATTAATCCTTTAAATCAAAAGATATTATAAAATATATTAGTTGTAAATAAGAAAGAATTTTATTGATAATGAAAGGATGCTACAGATTTTGATTTAATCTGATCATAGTCGGATAATTTTTATCAGTAGGTTATTTCATTGTAGATAATGCCAAGAAAGACCCTAGACATCTCAAGTTTATTGTTGACAGCTTGATAGTTCTTTTGTTAGTTCAAACCTAGAATGTCTTGACACAGATATTATTTTTTGAGATTTAATATTATTACTCGAACTGATGTAGTAGGTTGAGATTTTCTTAAGAAAGTCCAATTGTTAAATTTGTTGGAAGGTCAAAAAAAGAAAGAAAACTGTAATTATGAGGAGTGTTTGATATTTAGACTATTTTTGGTTTCTATTAAAGGTAATGAGTTAATCAACCAATATAATGGACAAAGAATTAGATATTTTAATACCTAATCAAAATGTTATTGTTTGTTTGAAAAAAAAAATTAAGAAACCAACATGAAAAAAATAAATTTGAGATCTCACCTAATTTTGTTATATCAAAATCTTGTGAAACAAGTACTATGTAAGGCAGACTATTAAAAGTTCGAAGATGGCATAATTGATGTTCTTTTAAAGTTATTGATCAAGCAAAGTTAATTTTGAGGATGAAATTATTTTAAAGGGAGAGAATGTAATAACCTAGCCCATTTGGGCCCTGGACCAAGCCCAAATTTTTGAAGCCCACTTTTGAAAAAAAAAAAGAGAGGAAGCAAACGAAGAAGACTCTCGCGGGGAGTCTTCTTCCACCCAAAATCATCAGAGGAGAAATCGAATCCATAGGAGATTTGGCTTCCCCTCTACTTTATAAGACTCCCTCTCCCCCTCCTAAGCAACCCACGATGACTGCTGGCCTTTTTCTCTCTCCTTTCTCCTTGGTTTCTCCCATTGAAGCTGTGGCCTCTCGTACTCATGCTTGTCGGAAATTGAAGCCGACAACACTGCTGAAGCCCAAGATAAACACTGACCCTTCTTCCTCTCCTTCTTTCCTTTCTTTTCATGGCTTTGGGTGCTACCGTCGCCATCGAATTTGACAAAAAATCCACAAAAAGAAGAACTCCTATTTTCTCTATTGTGAACGAGTCCTCTTTCTCCCTTTTTCGGCCACTAGCGCCGCCGCCTATGCTACTGTACCCATGGGTCATGACCCCCACCTTCTTAACTTTCTTCTTCGAAGGTCATGGCTGCCGCTGATCGGCTAATGATCGGATAAAATATAAGAACAACGGATGGTCTCCTATTTTTTTGATTTTTCTAATATTTCCACTGATCGAACCTTGCTGCCGGCCATCTCTAGCTCCATCGCTATCGATCATCGCTGTCGGACCACCGACTGTGCCACCACAGCCCATCAGACCACGAGCAATGTCACTCTGGTCCTCTCCCGTTTGGCCAAAGAAGAAGAAAGAAAGAAGAAAAGAAAGAAGACGAAGAAGAAAAGAAAAGGAAAAGAAAAAAAAGGAGAGAGAAAAAGATTTTCTCTCTCCTCTCTCTCTTTCTCTCTCTAGGATCTTTTTACTCTCTCTTTTTATCTCTAACTGCATCACAGACTCTAGGATAAACTTGAGATGAAAATAAGATAACCTAAAATCACTTTGAATTCGTATAGTAGGTTGGATCCCAGCCCATCCCTTATTCAAAATTTATAGCATTTGATCATAGTTAATCCATATTGAGTCATCTTGATATGATCTCTGATGATTTCAATCATGATTGCCTCTTTTGAAGGATACGAAGATTCTCTCCACTTTCTCTCTCTACTTTCTCTCTCTAAAATTTTATCTCTCTTCATGATTTTCTCTTTCTAAAAAATTTTATGGATCAGTGGAGGGTCTAGATACCTACGTAATTAATACCGATTAGTTGATCCTAGAAGATATCCTAAACTTGTGACTTTAGGATATTTTTATAATTTTTCTATCCTTAATTATACATAATTTTTATGTTTAACTCTGATCATGTAGAGATGTAATTATTGTACAAAAAGATATCGAGCAAAATATCTTGATTTCGGATTCGTGGATTGAGAAGCTCATCAATTTTTGTATTTAAATCGGTTATCGATAAAGATAAGAATCCTTATACATGATCATCAATATATATGCTATTTTACCATTGGCCTTGTACACTGTAAATTAAAATTGATTAATAAAGTCAAAGCATTATAATTTCATAAAAAGAAAAAAAAATATGGTTTAGACTAGTCTTGTCATGTGGAACAGCCTGCCAGAAGCTTATGTCTAAGACAGCCCCCACGGACTTATATATAGATCAGCCGGTCAGGAGCTCATGCCTGGGACAGCTCACCAGAAGCTTATGCCTGGGACAACCCCCTATGGGTTTTTATACGTGGGACAGCTGGCCAGGAGCTCATGCTTGGGACAGCTTTGAAGGGCTTATGAGTAAAAATTTGATCGGATAGAGACTGAGGCATAGTCTTGATTAGTCCAAAGTCAAAAAGAAAAAGGTTAAAGATCATGTGATTATGAAAGAGAAATAGAAGACAAGACATGAAACTAATACTGAATAAAAGTATTTCACCCGTTAATATATGATGATGCATCTCTTTCGACAAGACATATAATTTATGGATGTTTACGGTATTCTGAATATTAAACATGAGATTTTATGTTTTATTGCTTATCCTTATTTTCAGATTATATTATTATATTAGTATGATATGTGGAATTCTTATTGAGCTGTAAAGCTCACACCCATTCATTTCTCTTTTTTTTCTCAGAGTTACAGAATGCTCATGGTTGACTATGATATGGATTTGCAAGTGGGGGATGTATAGATAGAGTGTCATTGATATCTCATCAGAGAATTGAAGGAATTTAATTTGTAATTATATAAATTTTACTAATTATGATTGAAATTAGATATTATGGATGTTGAGGTGGTAATGAATTATTTTGAGCCTTGCATATTCTTTAGGGCTTGCTCTAAAAAGTATGCAGCCATCATGTATCCGATCCAGATGTTGAATTTGGGGTGTGACATGCTTAGCATAGGTTGCCTCTAACGGTGCAAAGTACCTTATGCCTTTTTTTAACTTTTTTTCATTGGCAACTGTAGAAGTGATGAGTAACGTAATCTCCTAAATGGATTCAATCATGCAATAGTATTTATAAGAGAAGAAATTGGTGGTGCAGATGTTACATTTTCATGCCAAAATTTAAAATAAAAAATCTGACGTTTGTCTCTTTGCCAACTGATCTCCAAGCCCTTCCACAGGAAGAATGTGTGGTAAAATATTTGATGTTTCAATGCTATGTCCAGCGGTCATTTATAGCCAAAAAGAAGCAGCTGGTTTGAATGGTTTGCCAAGATGATGCTGGTAGCAGGCACGAATGATTTGGTAATTAACGTTGGAAGCTGGGTATTGCTGACTCTAGCCAAGTATCAGAAAAAAATTTTTATAGTCGGATCGATTATGAAAAATTTATAGTCAGATCGTCATCGTCTACCATGTGTATATATCGAGACATCCATAAAAAAAAGACGGTTATATGGTGTTTATCTAAACTGTTCAAATATCTCTAGATTTATCTATTCTTCTTTTTTTTAGTATTACGCACGTGCGGCCATCCATCCTTACGTGATAGATGATGATAATTCGATCATAATTTCTTTCATGATCGATCTGATTATAAAAATTTTATCTCAAGTCTCGTATCTGAAACACATAGCCATCAGCTCAGTGTCATTGTGACGTGCATCTAGCCTTCGTCCCATTTACCTCAATACTCAGGTGCAGTGGGTGCTGCATTGCATACTGTACTTGCCACTGTGTAATGTAGCCTGCCTAGCTAGGTTCAAACCTTTCAAAAAGGTCTGGCTGCGTGCTTCTGTTCTTCATTGGATCCCAAGATTCGACGCAGGACCGCATCAGCATCGTGCAAGCAAAAAGAAAATGCTCCTAGCATGTTAAGAGATAGGCATCTTATTTATATAGAGGTAATGATGTGGAATAAAGGCAGATCCTTTCATGCGAGGTGTTGTCATGATGCATGGGTTAAAGTGGAATAAGCTCTGGTTCAGAGAGTTCACGTTGTAATATAGATGAATGAGATGGTTAAAATTATTCATAAAAATATTAAAGATATATTTGATTCGTAATTGAAATTAAAATCAGAATGAATTGGGATAGGAATCGAAATGGTCATATTCCTTGAAGCATTGATTTGTGATCAGAATTGAAAGGAGATTTGAATGCTAAGGAAGAATAGAAATTGAATTTCGGAGGCTTAGAATATTTTTATTTTTATTTCATTTTGAGGGCACATTTATAAATTTAAATTGGGTACCCATGCAGCATATTGCTTGAAAACCTTTGTTCTCACAAAAGAGATGAGATCACTTTAGGAACATAGCTCTATCTAAATGTCACCGTGGGGTGAGAAAGCGCCAACTAAAGGAACGCGAAGGCGTGTTACTTTTATTTGGTCTTGCAATTTTTAAAATTTATGACCGTTATAATGACTATTATGTGGTCATATGACTCGTCATATAACGACTAATAGTGTCAAGTAATGACTCACTATATTTCCCCTTATAGTGGCTAATAATGGCCATTATATAACGACACTGATTTGGCTGCTAAACGACCAAGGGCGTGGTTGGTGTTGCTTTTGTTTTTGTTTTTGTTTTTATTTTAGTTTTTTCAAAGTTATCCGTACAAAACGGAAAGCCAGAGACTAAATGGCCATTATAACAAAATTATTTTACTCTAAAGAACCCTACCAGACCGACAGCTTGGGAAGGTAAATGAGGTAAAAATACAATTGAAGCATCATAGAGATAGATTTCATGAGCATGCAACTGTAGCATCCTCTCGAGGACAAAGAGAGATTTGATTAGATAATAATTATAAGGGATTTTGATGATGTTTCCTCATTGTCCCTGGAATATCAACTTAGTCCCTCTTTTGGTCTAAAGAACATCAATCCCATGCATCTCTATAAAAATATAATTAGGTTAGTCTTATTAATTGCTAAAACACCCTTATTGGCTTTTAAGGAAAGGTGTCTTAAAATTTCCTTCAATTCATCTGTGACCCATCTACATACTCTTCTACTCTCTTTCTCACCTGCCTTGCACGTCTACTCGACATCGATGATTAGGAGAGCAACGTGAAGCTTCCTCAGTTGTTCCTATCACAGCAAGTGGTTCAACTTTGTATCAGATAAGATAATGGTAAATGTGGTTTCGGGATTTTACTTAACAGATAAGATTAGATTATATGTGTGACAATCGATCTCCAATATTTAGCTCGAGGTGTAACTATAAAGTTCTTTCAGTATTGAGTGAAAACTTTGGGAACTACATCCCAAATTACCTTTAATTTAGGAATGCTGCACCCTCTCCCTTCCAAACATTCTTCCTATCTTTTTTCCCTTCCATCTTCCCTCTAATTCTTTGTATGTTTCTTTCTACTCGCTTCGTCTCATTATAAATTTCACAACATATTTAAGATCATGTGGTTTCTGGACAATTTGATTATCTAGACTGCATGAGCTTATGAGCTGGTTAAGTTATTTTGATTAAAATTATCCATATCTTGTTTCCTTTTGATTTTTAACCAATTCTTCTAAGGTGACATTTGGTACCATTTCCTGTCTTTAGTTTTCTATTTTTAAAAAAACCAAAAACTGTTTCTGTGTTTTTGTAATGTGTTTTTTCAAATTTGTTTAAAAACCAACTACACCAATTACTGTTATTTTTGGAAAATGAATAAAATAGAAATACATGCATCTTGAATTATAAAGTGTAAAAAATTAAAAATACATCAGTTTAGAATCTAAATTCAACGATGAAATACTAGAAAATATGAGTGTGATCGAATCCAACAAAAATACAAGAAAAATATGAATGTACAAGCACAACTATGAAATTAATGCCTATTATAACTATCCCATAATTATTTTGCGATGCGATCTCGAACATTAGCCATTTTATAAAGTTGGCTTGGATTAACATTAACACTAACTCGATCAGAAGTGCTTGCTCCATCATTCCTATGGTTGTCTTCGAGCTCAACATTTTCATACATTCTAACAAAGGATCTCCACGTGAATACATTCTAATAAAGTTACGAATAGCACAACAAGCAAGAGCTATATATTTTTGTTTCTTTAAGTCATATGCATGCATTGCTTCAAGAATAGCAAAACGAGCTTTCAATACACCGAAACACCGTTCAATGATATTATGTAATGATGAATGTCTATAGTTAAATATTTCCTTGGGATCTTGTGGATTCCATCCTTGTCAATAATCATGTAAGTGATAACGCTTTCCACGATATGGTGTAAGAAATTCAGGCATGTTGGTGCAACCAGAATCAATCGCATAATATTTTCCTTGAGCAGGCATCAAAAAATTATTTTCTGGATTAGTTACAGTTTCTAAAAAAAATTTAGAATCATTTGCAGTTCCTTCCCAATCGTCATAACAAATATAAATCGCATATCAAATGAACATACACATATTATGTTTTGAGTGGTTGTAATCTTCTTTTCTCTATATGGAATTTGCTTATCAGCTGGAACACGTGCAGAAATATGAGTACCATAAATAGCCCCTACACATTTCTACCATTTGAAAAAAAATTATAACAATATTGGTTGAGTTTTATTATATTATAGTAATTTGATATAATATAAATGAGTGAGTAAAAAAAAATACCTTGAAAAATGGATAGTATTTTGGATTGTTTCTTATTTTTGGAAGAGTTTCATCAAATGAGGGAGGAACAATGATATCCTTAGCAAGTGAGCAGATGATATATAGAACTCTCTTAAAATATTTGGAGGTTGTTTCGATAGAATGTTGAAATTGATCTCCAATAACTCGATGTCGCTCATTTTGAGTGATAATAAATAAAAAAATTACCACTAGTTCTTGAATTGAAATAAATTTTGAAGCTTTTATCTTACCTCTTCATTTTTACTCCTCGCAAATTGGATAAAACATGGTGGTTCCATTCGAAATAATTGATAGCATATCATGGGATGACCATTTAATACTTCAACCACCTACTCATGTCCCATTAACTTTGAAATTCTTTGTGGTCGAGGTGTTTTCTTACATAGTTCACTATACTCTTCACTAGCATAAATAGTAACCAATTGCTCAATTTCATTATCAGAATCTGATAAAAATTCTTCTAAATCCATATCTCAATCTCTTCAAATTAGACCTATAAACAAATAAAATAGAAAAAATAATTTATAATCATAAAAATAAACATAATTAGAATAACAAAAATTCACATTCTCATGAAAGATTATAACAAAAATATCCAATACATAAGATCCCAATAAATGTGTTCAAAACATTAGACATAAGATCAATTAGACAAAGTGTCTAAAAATTCCACAACAAAAGATAATAAGAAAGACATTCTCAAACTAAAAAGTTTGCATTCTCAAATATTGAGCACCCAATCCTTCTTTCTTTCTTCCGATGTGAAGGAACATACTTCTCCATAAAGGATCATCATGTGTATATTTGGTTGCTTTTGCATAAGACACTCCATCTATTCCTTCAAGCTCATTGAGTGCATTCATACAAGCAACAATATTCTCTTTATCTTGCCTAGATTGAGATCCAGAAATATCTCCACTTTCATTATTTGAAGTAAAAGATGTAGGACTATTCATTCTTTTTTTCAACAACTCTATTTTCTTTTTAGAGTTCTCCCCTATTAGAGTCAAAGCATTAGCCATTGCAAATTGAACTTGATCTCTCATTTTTCAATGACTAGTTCTTGAACAATTGAAGTCTTAGCTTTCTTACTTGTATCGGTATCTACTTCATCTTCATTTGAATTCTTAGATCCTTCATCATTATTATTTGATTCCTCAGTAATGGAAGGACTTTTGGTAGAAGCCTGAGCATTAGCTCCAGTTGTAGTAGTATCACCATAAATGGTGCACAACTTATCATAATGTTTGCATCCTTTATCTTCTTACTTGCTTATGCACCTACAATATAACAAAAAATGATTTAGATAGTAAACTAGCTAAACCTAATAGATTACATATAGTGAATATAGTATTAAGTTAATGCATACCTTATACAACTTCTTCCACACTTCTTCAATAGCTGTAATTTGAAATGTTGTTGGATTGTATCTAATTCCAGTTTCACTCAATAGCTTAATAAAACCCTTTCATCTACTCCGAAGTGAATTAAACTTATTTTTCAATTGGTTATGTATATAGTCTTTTCCAAATTTCATTTTTAACTCCTCTTTAATAGTTTTCTATGCATTTTTAGAAAAAATGGTCGTTTGTCTATTTTCTTTCTTAACTTCCTCTTCCATTAAACATCCGAAAAATAATTCAATAAGTTTAGGCCAAACTCCCCCAGTTTCATTAACTTCAAGGACTTTATCATCATCAACTTCTTGGCTTACCGTTGCCATCTATCCAAATTATACATAAAAATAAAATCAACCTATTGATAAGAAAACGAAGGAGAGCCACAAGTGATTTGTAAGAACTAAGAAGGTAGTAAGGAGTCGCAAAACCCAAAAGGTTTGAACAATCAATATTCAATATCACAAAATTTTTGGATTTAGTAAACATAATACAGTAACACCCTATCACAAATTAACATAAACATAAATATTTGGACCAAAGGGTCCTCTAGTGCTTTTTTAACATATTTGTGCATTATATGTTTCCTATATCCCCTTTCTTTTATGGATGAAGACAATGTGGGTGCTTGTCACTAATCCTACCCACAACCATAATAATGTAAGAATAAGAAAAATAGAAGTTTCATGAGAATGGACTATTGGTGATTAGCACCGGCAACACTGTTAGTGACTATGGACTATCGGTGATTGACACCGGCAGCAGCTTTTGATAGTAATAAGATAGATGCAAAGTAATAGAGATGACGAGAAGAATGGCAGAGGAAAGAAAGATGAACAGCCACTACAACTCAAGCAAAAGCAAAGAACGAGAGAGAGAGAGAATGTGTCTGTGCTCCTCCTGATCCTATTCCAATCCAATCTGTGTTCTCCGAGAAGAGCGTGAGTGAGAGAGAGAATGTGGGGAAGGAGGAGAAAAGAGAGGTATTTGAGAGGAAGAAGAAAGGATGCCCTTGAGCACGAAAAAAAAAACCCTAAAATCCTAAAACCACTTCTTAGCATTTAGGGAAACAGGTAGGATGTTTTTTTTTTTTTTTTTTTTAATGTTACATTAATCGGAAAACATTACTCCCAACCAAATATGTTTATTATTTTTTTAAAAAAAAAATAAAAAATCAAAAACCACAATGATACCAAACACCACCTAAGTTATTGATCTCTAGTGTCAGCTTTTGAGCTAGAAGGCTAAACAGGAGACTAGCATGGAATGTCGGAGAGTGGTAGTTTTGTGTATATAGGACTGTTGCCACCTGACATTGCATGGCTACTCTAATATCTTCATGCAATGTTTTCTGAGGTTTTTGGGTGAAATGACTAGAATGAAAGATGAAACAACATTGTTCTTTATTAGATTCCTTCTTGAAAAGTACAAGAGCTATTTTCTCTTTATCACATCCTCTGTTAGAACAGAACAGACAACGATAATGCATGAAACCTTCTATTAGTAGATGGACAAAAGTAACCTGGGTGGTTGCGTACTCTGTCAACATTTAGTTGAATTGGTTGATCATCAGTTCTCAGATTGTCCCTTCTTCTATGCTATTTGGAAATCCATTTGCCTTTTGCTAGGTGTTCTGCCCTCCCACAGCTCCTTTGAAGGCCTTTGCATGGACTGAAGATTCAGAAACTTCAGAAAAAATGCTCTACAATCTGTTCTAATGCTAATAGCCGCCGTCTCTTGGTCATGCTGGCTTGAGAGAAACTCAAGGATATTCCTTCTCAAGAGTGGCATAGTGAAATCGGTTGGGCGTAAGGCTCTGCAACTGTTCTTTGACTGGTCCATGCTCGGTTCGGATAGGTGCATTTGGGAGCATTCTCTATAAGATCAGCGGAATAGACAACCTTTTAGATGCCTGAATTGCAGATTCTGTTTCGTGTTGGCAGGCTGCAACCCTGCTCGGGCCTGTTTCTTTCAGAAATTACCTGTAATACCCGTGCCACTGTATCTGTTACCCTTTGCTTGCGTTTTCTGCTCCCTTTGGCACAGTCTTTTTAGCAGTCCTCCTGTGTACTCGGTTTTAATTCTGCATTAATAAATTGGTTCGTGACTGATTTTTCAACCTCCGAATTCATCCAAAAAAAAAAAAAAAAGTAACCATGGTTTGTTGAAGCCTCCTCTATAAAATCTTGACAGACAAAAGGATATTCGTATATGTGCCTAAATGCTTTATTTCTGTATTGGCAGTTGGGGACTGCCTAGAAAAGCTACCTGCCTCCGTATGAGTTAAAATCTTGCTTTGGCAATTAATGCCAAGCTGAAATCTAGTTAGATCAAACATAGATCAGTCAAGATGCAAGGAACCAAATATATCAAGTCAATCCATTTGATCCACTTTTACTACTTATGGTTTGTTTTATGTTCTGTAAACTTAATGCTGGTCAATACCAAAGAAATCTCTAGGATCCTATAAATGTACTAGCTTTTTTCCTTGATCTCCATTCTGATTCATAAGCTTCTCTTTTAACACCAATATGTGGTACTGCAAGATTAAAGATTTTGAAGCAAAGTATTACAGATAACTATCTGCACCACACCTGTCAGCTCTCAAATTCAAAAAGCTCAGGCAGTTCATTCTTAGTTTCCTTTTCAGGACACACCAAGTAGAAAAGAATTACAAGAAATAGGAAAAAAAAAAAATTGTAACTATAACTTTTACATGGTAGACTGCTCATGCTTCCTATTCTCCATGCAAATTTTATGTTTCCTGGATACTCTCCCCTTATGCTATACCTCAGATCTGTGATGAACAAATGTATGCCTTCCACTACCGTGGAATTGCTTATTATTTTCCTTTTGTACAGATATGAACCTGCCAATTTCAAAAACTTGATTTGTTTTTCCTCACATCCAGTTAAATCATCTTCTTCAAAGGCATGCAACCACCTTCTTCAAAAATTTGATTTGTGTGGTCTAGTTGTATTCCTCATTTGTTCTATGATGATGAACTATCATCATCTGAATTTTCATCTCGCCGGGCTTCATACCTATGAAGAACCGGCAGAGAAGCATTTGCAGAGATGCGGAAAGATCGGGCAGACCCCATCATTGTCCTCTCATGCATTCGACCCACTTCCTTGCAGACGTTATCTAGTACTGAAAGGAAGTCTCTCACAACCATGAATATCCTAAGAGGGTGGGCTTCCTCCTTTGCTGCATCCCCATGGAAGTACTCAGTAATCTCTTTTACCAGGCCTAACGCCCGCTTCTCCTCAGCCTTAACCCGTTCCATCTCCTCTTCTGCTTCCTTAAGAAACACCTTCATTGTCTCAAAAAACTTCTTACCTTGGGTGCATGACCTCTCGAGCTGCAAGACTGACCTTATCTTCTCAAGCCCCTTCTCTAGCTTCGAGACGTAACTGCTCAGCACATCCGAGTCCATCCCCGCTGCCTTCTTAACATTCCCAAGCTCATTGCTCAGCCCAGCAACCACTTTCAAGCCTTGTTTCTTGAATTGCTCCTCCCTGGCATTGTTAGGAGGATTTTCCACTGCTGGTTCTGAACCTGATCCTTCTGACCGGATGATCTCTTGGACAACAAAATGGAGTAGTGTTGTCTTCCCATCTGTCCCTTTCACATCTGCAAGCTTTAGAAGAGTATCAAGCTTAAAGGCTGTTGCATCACCTCGGTTGGTTCCCACATTCATCCGGTTTCCGGTCCTCAATACAGCTTCCAGGAGCTTTAAGAATAGCCTACTGCTTTTTAGATCTTCACAGGCTGCCTGAAGCATGTTTGAGAAAATTTTAGTTGACTGATGCATGGAGTAGTATGCCTTCTTCTTTTCTTTTGTGAAGAAAGCTAATAAGATTACAATTGCAAGTGTACAAATTTATATTCAGAAAAGCTCTGATCTTGTTGCTTATAAACCTCTGAACTAGCAATATGATTAGATTTTGATCTGTTTTCTTAAACATGATTCATGCTGTCCAATGTGATGTAGTTCATATAGCTATCCTACACTCAAAATACATTAAGGTATATGATGCACCATCTACTAGTTTTAATTAGAGGTGATAAGTGTTGATAACAAGACTATACATGTGGACAGTTAATTGGAAGAGGTTTTATGTCATATTGCCTGCTATGTTTTAACCTCGAATTAACTTGTAAACACACTCTAGTGGGGAAGAATGGTGCAGCATTAAGGAATTCTTTTTTACCTCCAGAGTTTCAAAAGATTTCCTCAGGTAATGGACTTCTGTCTCAAAATTGGCCCTGTATAGCATTGCATCAACTCTTTTGAAGGCAAAAGGTATATCTAGCACCGCCTTTAGAAAGCGCTCTGCTGAACCAAGTTTTGATATGTCACCATTGTAGTCTCGGAGTTTTAGTTCTTCCTCCTTTGTGGGAGCCATCTTGACCAAAGTCTCCAAAAGCTCAGCACCTAAGCATTCAGGATTACCTGTAAGAGGTAACAATTAGAATTACTCTACCACTGATATATGGATTCTTGTGTGATTTATAAATGAAAATTGCAGAATATCACACTAGGACAAACAGTTTGCAAACAGAGATACGACCAACATTGTTTACAAAGGTAGTAGTCTATTGCTCCTTGTCTAAATTTTAAAAACAGTAATGCTAGATAATTTACAAGAATAGATACTAATGATGATCATTACAATGTGAGAATCATCTTCATGAAGAACAAATACTAGATAATCGTCAATGTAGCCTTGATTAAGAATTGCCTGAATTTCATTATTGTCCACTGGCCGGTGTCTGGAAAATTCTTTCAGTACTACTGTTTTTTTTTTTATCATAGCAATACCTAGAATTTGAACACTGAACCTCCGGAAGGGAAAGCCCTTAGGAGTGAGGTACCATGAAACCATGCTGATAGTTGTTGGCGACTATGATGGTTGGTTTTTCAAGGGAATTTAAGGGTTCAGTCATCCATTGGATAAGAAATCTCCAAGACGTCCTTCACGATGACATTTCAATGGATCCCATGTTGGTTTTCCTTTCGTAGTAATATAAGACTATATATGAATGTGAACTTGATAATGCATTACCATTATATCAAATACTAACATCTAACTTATAACTAACTATGAAATAAATCACAAGTAGGTATTCATCTACTGCAAGAACCACATTTTGTGCTTTAAAAGATCTCTCAAAGACCCAAACAAGTCCCTAATATCTAGAGAAAGCTACCTTTCTCTTGGTTCTTATATTTATCTCAATGGTGACCAGTATTAAGATGGAAGGAAATATCATTTTGTCAAGGTGGATATTAGATTTGGAAAAAATAAAAATAAGCATGATAAATCTAGGATCTCTGAACCATAAGAAATTAGTATATCAGATATTTTAAGATGCAGCTGCAGTATGCAAGAGGTCAAGGGATTGTATAGTGCATACGCACTATGCATGCTGCATATGCAGGAGAATGTACTGTTCCCATTTTTAACTATTTAAAATAAATAAAATATATTAGACACAACAAAAGCAACAATAACGTTAATACTATTTTTTTGCTAAATAATCATAAGAACTAATAATTATGACGCTGCTTAGCATTTAATATCTAATATATAAGATAATTGGCATAACTATATAATTAATGTCCACATCAGGCCCGTCTAACTATCAACTTGAACCTACTTCATCCGCATAGGCCCATATGAGAGTTTTTGTTTGCATCTGGCCCCAAAGTGCCAAACAGACTACACATACTATTGCATCAAGCTTAGTGGACTACCTTCTCATCCTATATGCAGTATGACTGTATATATTGACTGCATATAAGCAATGCAGCACAATCAATCGACCATATATGTGGGTGCATTTGCTTCCTCATATACAGCATTTTAATATCACATGACTTGAAAAAAAAAAAAACATAATTAATGACCATTTTACAAATAAAAATGCGTTACTAGATTTCATTTTCTTTTCTTAAAAAATTCTTCCTATCTTTGCCACTCTCTCTCTTTGTATATGTAAGAAACCACAATTCCCATCTAGGATGGCATTTTATGAGATCAAGGTTCAAAACTATACAAATGTGTAAGGGTTATGTAGTAGTACAATAACATAACATGGTATACCCATTATCTACTAACAATTTGCTGAGATGGGATAACGTGACATGGTATACAAGACAATAGATATCATTATACATTTGGTTTTTTAGATCTAAAACAATATTAAAGACCCCACATGGAATAGATTGCATTGAAAGCCAGGTGAAATCCGCTTTGATGATGGGCACCATAAAGAAGCATCACCAATTCTAACCTATGATAGAGGCAATGCAGAAGATATGTTCCTTGTTCAGAAGGTGTCCTTCTAGCAACTTGTCTGGGACATGGAGGAAAACATGAGCATACTTTGCTTTCAGGACTCCACTTTTGCTGCCCACCTTGAGGAAGCAAAGACCTATCTCATGGGCCTTTTGCAGGAACCTCTATGCCTTCTGCTAAGTGTGCCACCATAAAGAGCAATGAGACCCAACTAATCCATTATATATGGGCGAGTGCATATGCAACCATTGTTCACATTCAGGATGGCATTTAATGAGATCAAGGTTTGAAACAAGGTTCATCATACCAGTACATACCATTCCATACCAGATGTACCAAACAATACCAGCACTAAACTGAGACTCGATATGAGGGCCTAGAGAGTCTTGTATACCTGGAACCAACCCCAGTACTGGGCATACCAACACTATACTAGTATGGTACCAGTATAAGATCCGATACTGAAACAACAAAGCTTGGCTTGAAATATGATATATAAGTTCGTAAGGGTTATGTTTCAATACAATACATAATATGGTACACCCATTATCCACATGTTTTGCTAAGATGGGACAATATGGCATGGTATATACCATAGTACATACCATTATACAATTGATTTTTCAAACATGGGCAAGATTAAAGACCCTATTTGGAAAAGAAAGCATTGAAGGTGGGGCAGAAATCAGTTCTGATGCCGGGCATCACAGAGAAGCATACTAGTTACGACATAGGAAATAGGTAATGAAAGAGATATGCTCGTCATCAAAAGTTGCCCTTCCAATAACTGGTCTGAGAGATGGCACAAACTTTGCTTCTAGGACTGCTCTTTTGTGGTCCTCATGAGGAAGTCATTGGCCTCTTTGCAAGAACCTCTGTGCTTTATGCTAAGTACACTGCCATCAAGTCCAATCACATCCAACTAATCCATTTTATTCACAGTAAATCATGGAGATTGCTGACTCTATATTCCTTACTTGATCCATGCTTCTTTGGTCAAAGGGGAATTGGAACAAGAAAGAAACTCCTAAAATGATCTAATGGAGTTTAGAAATATCGGCAAGGTTTGCCATCTCGGTACCGAAACTTGTATGGGTTCCATCCTTTTACAATGTGGGTATGTGGTAAGGACTGATACGACGTACTGGTATGGTAAGGTATGCCCCATATCGGATGGTACAGCAAATACTGAATATTAGCTAATGTATTCATATTGTAATAGCTAGTATTTTAGGATCTATTGGTCTATACCGCTCAAATGATATATATCAATGTTTTGTAGATTTTGTATTAGTAACTGTTCGATATTGATACGCATAAATATCTTGGCCGAGATCTTGGTTGAGATGAAAACCTTAATTTTAGGAAATACTTCTCCAAGGATAAATTTATCATCCAAATATGCTTAAAAATGAGATACTCGTAATGTCACCATATACCAATATAATGAAGAAACGTAGCATCCATAGCAAGTTTTGGTTAGTTTGCAAAATGTGGTCGAAACCTACAAAAACATAACTAGTTAGTTGCAGCCTAAATTTACCAAAGCTGAGTTAGTTGATTTGTTTCAACTAGATTGCAGTCAAAAAGTCAAACCTTGGCTCAGGCTTGATTTCATAGATCACCTTCTTTTGAAGGTGCATATCATTAAGACATTTGGGTTTTCAATGCATAGCTCAAACAATTATGTAAATTTATAATATATTGATAATACAACATCTCTATGCCCCCTTCCTCTTTCACACTTATGGCGGATCAAAAATTGTGTGAATGCTAATACAATATAGAAATATCCAATTGTATTTCTCTTTATGATAAAATCATCTTGATGATATAGAGACTAGACAAGGGTCAAAATGAAAGTGGAATTGTTAAAAAAGAATGCTATGATTCATAAAAGGTATGTACCTTAATTGCCCAAAAATCATTTAGCCACAGAACAAAAATGGCAATGTTTGAAATAGCAACATAAATTGGACTATATTGTACAATATGCACAGAGGTAGTGCCTAAATGAAATGATTTGTACCATTCACATCTTAGGCTACGTACACAATATGTTGGTTAGTTCAAACCAAAGATTTAATGTTATTTTTTATCGGACCATATTGTATGGTATGTACCATAGTTTGCTATACCACTCTGTACTGGATGATACAAAGTGTATCGTATCATATTGATATACCGTACAGCCCCATACCGACACTATCGTACCGTACCGAACTGCATACTAATACTATAATAGGATTTTACAGGTACAGCATATGATACCAAAATGGCGAACCTTGGTTTGTACCATGCTGGCCAAGAATAAGCACAACACAAAAGTATGTACCTATACATTACGGATACCAGTCTGTATTGGTCTGTGCCAATGAGGGGAAGTTACCGTATTGGTACATTGTACATATCATATAATTGCATAGAAATGCCATAGAGTTATGAGCAAAATACAGAGATTTGTGCCTTTATATTGTGCATATCCCCACAGTCAATGCCAAGCTGGCATGCATTTACTTGGGATGGTATAAATCCCTACTATATTATCAGGTATATGACTGGCATAGCATGACACTGAATGTTAGAATGCCATAGTAGCCAGCAATCAGCATGAGTACTAACTCTTGGTCCAGAGTACCTTTATGCATTAAAGGTTAATGGATTCGTATGCATCATGACTCCATGCATTCAGGAGTCTGAAGGATTAAAACCATATTTGGACCATTTTGATGTCTTTAAAAAAAGAAATCTATTGCTTGAACTATTAGCATATAATTCGAACCAGTGGCCATGCTCTTCTCTTTATGTTCTTCATCAATCAAGGATCATGCCTTGATGACTAAACCTAGACCCCTAGCTCTGCTCAGAAGGCATCCGACACTTGCAGAACATCCGTTACATCTTTAATGACATTGTATACACAACCCATCGCCAAAATTATTCTCAGGCATCCCTGTAAGAACAAAAAAGAGATGATTTGTCATCTTTCTAGAATTTTCTCACTCAAAATAATTATCTAGGAGACAAACTAAGAGTGGAAGGTACAAGACAACCCTTCGAATTAAATGCAAGTTTTGTCTAGCTTATTTCCTTTTCATAGCAGCTCATAATATCTTCAGAATTTAATTGGAGATGGGTACAGACTCAAATCCAAGGACAAAGGTGTTTCTTTGCCACTAATTAAGCAATTGCCAACTGAAAGAAATTTTAAACCCATCAGCATAACATGTTTGCTGTTTATGTTTCTATTTCATTTTGACAATGTGTTTCTTATCCTAGAAAATTACAGTAAGTTGTAATCAACTAAACGTAATAAGCAGCTCAAAGAATTAAACAAACGAATTTATTCCCTTTTGATAGGGAAATCATTGAATTTTTTCATCTCCTTTGTTACATGATTAAATTATTTAACGGTTATATCAGTTCCTTTTGACCTAGATTATGCTGCAAATCCATTACAAAATTACAGGATATCGTATTCCAGACTTGCTAAAAGGAGACGTTATGCTACATGAGAGCATGAAAAGTGTTTCTGGCTGATGATGTTCTAAAAGATCATTGTGCCACTTGTACTGATAAGCAATTCTTAAGTGTAGCTTCATTATATGCAAAACCTTTATGGGTAAAATTCAGAAAAAAAATCCATCTGCACTCTGATATCTTTCCAAACTCAGAATAATTGATGGAGCAATTTGGAGAACCATTGAGGGAGAGCAAACAAAAAGAGTAAATGTTCTTGCGAAACAATCTCATTGTTGGCACTGGTCTTTCAAAAATATTAACATTGGCACCAATCTACTGATTGTAAAGACAATTTTAAAGGTAGTCAAGAAGGTATTTGCAAAGCTATCATTAATCCCCTTAAACCTCTATGAATTAACATGGGCACCAAACTATTGATTGTAAAGACAATTTTAAAGCTAGTCAAGAGGGTATTTGGAAAGCTATCATTTATAACCTCAAACATCTATGAAAGAAGCTGACTTGTTTACCTGGCCAGAGACTCTTAAACTGTAGGATGAACTGTAGTATCTTTAGGGAACAGTGAACTGATGATATCTCACAAATGGAAATGCGCCATATGAAAATGGTTTGAAGTGGTTTAAACTTTAAACATTAACATCTGGAAATTTAGGTTGAAATTAAAAGCAGCTTTTGGCTTTCATCCATGAGTCTAGACTTTGAGAACAAGTTCTTTTTTGCATTCTCCTCAAATGGAGCAATTGAATTAACAGAAAATCCTTGCTCAGACCAATTGCCTAATCTTATTAAACAAAACAAATGACTAACTTTTTCAACTATAGTGCTGTCCGAGACCTTCATGTTTCTAACTGTTGCTGGATTCTGCCCAACTTTATGCATTAGAAATCTTCTTCAATGGCCAACTACTAGCTCTAGCTTGAATGTACTAAAAGTGATATTTTATGCCAAAGGAACTATATGACAAACAAATATATTCCAAGTCCCCTGGATATGAAAATAACTTCCCACCAAAGACAGTGAACATAAGATACAATTCTGAAATAAAACACATCGGACAACCTATCTCCATTTATCAGTGAAGAAGAGAAAACAATTACTAATCAACATGGAAGATTAGATATAAAATTCTTCTAACCTATTTCATTTTTATGAAGAAAATAATACAATCGGAAAAGCAAAGAATAGCAGTAGATGAACAGGACATTGAAGAATCAGAGCCTCACCATCTAAAAGCGCTTCAGATACCTCCTCCCGTGTCACATTCAATGCCCTCAGAAGTATTGCTATGTTCTGCGACTTCTTTGGGTCTAACACTCTGTTCTCCTGCTTGAAGAGCGGAAGAACTGGTCTTCTGTTATTGTCTTTGGGGGTCGGAGTAGTAGCAGTATTTACGAAGAGGGTCTCAATCATATCCTCATTCAATCTGACGAAAAGAAAACACAAACAGAACAGAGACCATTGAACTTGGTTACATACAAAACAATAAAAGAACATAAAAATGGCATTGTTAAGGGAAAGTTGTAGTCTTTACTGGAATGTGCTTGATTTCAATTGGTCCCAGACCATGGGCCGATCCGAACTCGCCCTAACTCTGTCCCAATGCAGAGGCTTCAACCTTGGCTTCGTGTCACCCTCCATATCGTCCCCGGTTCGATCAACTGGCTGTGACGAAGAGCAGCCATCTCCATTGCTAAATTTGGAAACAGGAACCGGTATGTTAATCCGAGCACCTTCGGGTGGAAGAGGCTTCAACAACCGACGCCTCTGAGATAGTTCAGCTGGCTGTGGCGCAGCAGGAGCCTCTGAAGACGGTTTGTTTCTCCCCACAGCTTGTGGAGGCGGCCGTGGTGGTGGCTGAGGGGCAATCTTTTCTGTTTTCGGAGGAGGAGGCGGCGGCGGCGGCGGTGGCGGTTGGGGAGGAGGAGGAGGTGGCGTCGGTGGCGGTGGTGGTCGTGTAATTGGTGGTATCATTTGTTTGACTTCGGATGCCGAACCACCAGAAAGCTTCCTTCTTGGCGAAGTTCTCCAGGACCGGGGAGGAGCAGAGTCCACCGTCACCACCATCACCTCTTTCCCGCCGCTGCCGACGCTTGGGAGGCTCCGCCGCGACACCGGAGAACTCGGACTCCCACTAGTCATCGACGCCACCGACCGGTGCGGCGTGTAGAACGTCTCATCGTCGGAGGACCCCACCGGCGGAGGAACCATCCCCCGCCGCGACTGCGGCGGCGGCAGCGGTGGCGGCCCGGCGAGCGGCGGCAGCGGCTGCAGCTCGGGGCTCGGGTGGTGCACCTCCACCACCCGCTCCGAGCTCAGCTTCCGATACGGCGAGCCATTCAGCTCGCCACTCACCCGCCGGCTCGCCGGCTCCATCGTCCCGAGGTACAAAAACTCCGACGCAGCGGCGGGGGCGGCTGGATGGCCCGGGTTTCTGAGCCGGCGGGCACTGCCATCTTCGCCGGCCATTAGCTTGAAGGAATCCCGCGGGCGTCTGATTCGGCGGCGGTAGAGGAGGAAGCCGGAGCAGAAGAGGATCGCCAACGCGGCGATGGAGGCGGAGATGACGATGGCGATGTTTTTGGTGGCGGTGGAGTGGGCGACGGAGGGCGGGGATGGGGTGGAGACATTGGCGGCAGTCGGGGTTTGGCCGGCGACGGGGGAGTCGGGGAAGAAGGGGCCGGAGGGGGCAGGGGGAGGGTCGGAGAATTCGGGAGGGGGAGGGGGAGGGGTCCACTGGATGGGGAAGAGGGGCTCGTGGAGGACTCTGCGGCTTCCCTGGTCGCTGGATGAGGAACGGACGGTGGAGAAGAGGAGGAAGAGTGAGGCCAAGAATTGGATCCGAGGTCTCGGCCTCATGGCTTCGGGATTCGGTCGAGAGATTAGAGAGAGAATGGGAGGCGTGGGGGTGGAGACATGGCTGGGTTGGGAGTCAGAGAAGGAGAGACAGAGAGTGGAAACTTCTTTGGCTGGCAAGATGTGAGATTTTCACCGGCGGGGTAATTGACGTCAGAGAATGCCGCCATTTGATCCGTACATTCGATGTCGTGGGCCGGAGTGCTTGTCCCACGGGAGGACACGTGGCAGGAGAATCCATTTTTTTCTTTTGAGATCTTTGGTTCAACTTTCCTGTCATTCCCTCCTATCGCCACACTCATTACCAGATTGATCATTAGCTGTATGGCACGAACAGGGGTGCCTCACGTGGTTTTAGAATTGATATTTTCGTCTTGTTTACCAAAAAAAAATATACATTTTTATTTAAAAAAAAAAAGATCATGATCATTTTAGAGATAATCAAGGTTTTATGGCAAATCCAAAATTATGAACCTTGAGGCAATAACTTCAAAAATATAATAATTAGATTTTTATATAAAAATTAAATTATTAAAAATATTAGCCAATATGTTTATTTACTATCACTCAATTTTTTGAAATTTCTAAATCAATTTTGGCTGAGATTTTAGTGCCCAAGATTTATCATGTAGCATATAGGAACATGTATGGTATTAATAGAAATATTAGTTGAGATAAAAACCTGTGACTTAAGGTTGCATTTGGTAGCTGGCAATCTATTCAGATTGCTGGTAATTTAATATGATAATCTATATTATTACGTTTGGTATGCTTTTTGGATGATAATTCAGATTATCTTAGCAATCCAGATTGTCTCTCATGAGACAATTTGGATTGTCTTGAGAAGGTATGGCTATTTAAATTATCATTTCTTTGGCAATCTTGCAATAAAAATTTTGCATAAAATTATCTTTCAAAAAAATTACACAAAATCCATTGCCCAGTCCTCTCCTTTCCTCCCAACCCCCTCTCCACGTGCGCCCCCAACCCATGGTTCTTCTATCTCTCTTTGTCTGCCTACGGCTCCTCTGTCCCTATATCCCACCAACCTCCTCCATGGCTCCTCTATGTCCGTCCCCACCACTCCCACAGCTCCAAATGCTTCCGCCCCCTCCCCACCCTCATACTGCTTGTGGTTTCCACATCTCTCGATCCGTTACTTTTTCATGTCATTACCACATCCACATCACTCCTGTTATTTCTTATCAAAAAAAAAAAGAGTATCAGGACAAAATTATTGGAGTTATTTTAAAATTTTAATTTTACATTATCGATAATTTTATTATCATACCAAATATCAATATTATTGATAATTTAATGATAATAATCTATCTTAAAAATAATCTACATTATCTTCTAAAATTATCTGACGATGCACCAAACGCAATCTAGATAAAGTGTTGGAATAACCTAGTATAATGGAGCTATCGGTGCAAAGCATGAGATTTGAAAATTTCCTGATAGTATGGTCAGGTCATTATAATATTTATTTCATCAATTTTTATGTTTCAAAGTAAAAGTTTTACAAATTTTGATAGAAGGCCACTTAATTAAGCTTTCTTTTCCAAATTTTAAAAGACACGTTGGCAATATAAATTAACATTTCCTGCAAAATCATCGAACCACTGCTCGGATCACGTATATACACAAATATTGTATAAGCAACTTGGCTAATTAACTTCCAGTCGTAAATAAACAGAGATAAAGTCTCTTCTAATCTTTAAGTTGCTTTAGTTGCATCCGTTTCATTAATTTGGCCAGAATGCTACGGTTCTTGTCATTTAAAACATTAATGCAGTTAATAAATGCTTCAATAATCACCACCCAACATTTACAGAAGCATCTAGATCGTACGGTCAGCGTATGGAAACAATGAGCTGATCAAATGTTTGATGCTTTGAGGTGAGTACCCCAGCTCCTCCGATCCAAACGTCTATTTTTGCGTCCCTTAGCGCAAGTAATAGGGCATTTCTTTCCGCACGCTTTTGCGAGTCTATACATTTATTAATTTCGCACGTCAAGCATCTCTTTCTTTTAGCCCTCTCCATCACGTGAAAAGTAGAAGAAAGCCGAGCTCATAACATACCAAACTCGCTACTTTGCCACTCCACTGTCACCGAGGTCGCTGCCGCCTTTCGTTCTGGTGCTCTTCGGACCACGTTAAAGGTGGCAAGCGGACAAAGATGAGGGCGATCCGAATTCAATCAATGGAGAGGTCCACCGTTTGGACGGTGAGCATATGGAATTATATGCATACCATGTCATTACGTATGCAGCCAATTATAACTAATTTTTGCAAATTTTTTTTTGAGATAAATACTTGATGAATGAGACCCATAAGAAATAGACAAACCGTGTGCATGGCTCTATAGTGCATACAATTTAAGATATAATTTCTGGAGGACAGGTTGTTCATATGGCGTAGATTACGGGCCAATCCTTTTCCTTGCATTGGAGATTTCTTGAGACGTGGGGTCACCCCCTCTTTTAAGTCTTGAAATAGAAATCACATGAGATTATAATAATGTTGATGCTAAAGCCACGCCCGGTGAGGTTAAAGAAAACTGGCTTCCAAGGTATGGAGAAAAAACGTGTGGAGGTGTCGGTGGTGTGGACCTTTTTTTGTCTCCAGAATATGGGCATGGCATTTTGTCGTGTTAGAAGGTGCACTTGGGTCGTTATCCGTTCTGAATGGGCTATGGACCTCTATATCTTGTCAGCTTCTTTCAGCCACAAGTCCGGATTCCATCTGATTTGGTTTCACATGGGCTGGTGTTTTGCTGTTTGAAACTGTTGGAGCGTCTGCACAAATAGTTGGTGTTTGACGTTACTGTGCATCATATCTTAGCCTTGGAGCATATGGTTCGAAGTAATGGTTACTGTTGGTGGGGTTGTCAACCCTTCCGAGTAGCTTAAGCTTGCTTTATAATTAAACACCTATTTCTATTTTTTATTTTTTTTTTTTGAGACCGGAAGAAGTTCTAAGCCCATCTACTATCCGTACCCATACCTTGTAGACTGAACTAGAGCTCACAAAACAAAGGTTTTGCTAATGATGGATCAAAGCCGTGATGACCGATACGGATATATATTTTATTGTATATCAGTTGTTCGCCACAAAGATATTGAGTACCTATACATGATCTAAAAATTCGAACCATATCTTCTAACTTGTCTTTTTAGATAAGATGCTGAATTATAATTGTTGCGGCTTGTCTCCGATAGAATAGTTGGCCTAGAGTCGAGCAGATGCATTCGGTTACTGTACGATAGAAAATCAAAAAAGAGACTCATCCATCAGAAAGAGGATACAACAGAAAATGGTCAAGGATGAGAACGAGAGCTGGGTGCATGCATTGGCAATGATCTTCGCACGACGTTAGGACGGTTGGATTTTGGTGGAATGCTGAACCATCGGAGGAAATGAGACCTGCAAAGTAAGTCCCATCAGAGGTGGCTCCGATAAGAATCCTCTAACACTCAAGTCAGAGATGAAACTCAATGGAAGGAGAAGCAGAGTCTCAGCGTGGAGCCAGTATTGCATATCTGGATGGATCCCTGCTTAACTCTATTTATAGAGAGAGCAATGTAGATGATGGGAGGATAAGTGATCATATCAATCATTTTCTATTAGCCGCACGGTGTCATGTGGGCATCCTTAAATGGCTCTGATGGTGGGCATACTTTCTATTTGGCGCACACGTGATCGTGACGGTGGACACTACCATGCATAGAGTGTAATAAATGATCCCATGAGCGCAATTAATGAATTCGTAGCATTAAATCATAGTGCGTAGCCAGCTAGTTAGGGTATGGCGTCTTAGTGACGTGACCCGATGTGGCTTATTAGGATGGCGTGGCGGCTACGTTTGGTGCTTAGCTAGTTAGCCGAGGTCCTTACCATACGAGCCGGCAGAGTGAGCTCGTCGAAGGGTGGCACCCTATCATCAATTGGCATAGTCAACTGAACATCGAGTAAATAGTCGGCTATGTGCTGTTTGTCATTCGTCGTATGTGGTATGTCGAACCGAGTTGGGGCCAACTCGGTTATGTTTGCTGCCCTTAGTTAGCTAGATATTGTCGATAGAAGTCGATGGAGAACTGATTGGGCGGCGTTCGCTGATCTAAGTCAGATTGTGTCGTAGTAGCTTAGTCGGTGTAGCTATTTCTTAGTCAGCTGAGAGATGGGGAAATAGGTTAGTTGGTTGGGTGGTGAGGATTTACCCTAACACCTGCCTCTCAATTTTCGAGTTTGATTGCATAATTTTAATTAGATGAAGGGAGTTAGACGTCGTATGGATCCTAGTCGCATATTCTGTCGAATCCGAGCTGCTTTTCTTATCGGCTTATAATTTAATGACATTCCAAAAGATGCATCCGGCCACTTTGTTGCTTCATGAAATGAACGGCCATTTTGTCGCTTCATAGAATGTGTGGCGGTGCTGTCATGTCGCAGGTCGTGCGGCAATAAATACCGCAGAGCTCGAGGTGATTCTCCATAATTATGGCAGAGGATCAAGCGGCAGAGTAATAATGAGTCAACATACCTGAGCCTTCCACGTGTTGATTGTCAATTGGTTCGGTTCGTAATCATGCAGATCCGACTGATGTGGTGCGATCTCAGCAATGGTGCATTAAAAAGTCGAAAAAGTAGTCGGTTGAGATTGTGGCCATATATCGAAATCTCTGCACAAGGTGCGGCTTTCTGCATCGATCTTGACCATCGAGGTGGTCTATAAATAGGAGTCCCCCCTACCTTCAAGCCGTCTTCTGATTCCAGAGCTCTTGCCTCTTCCTTCGGTCCCCTGATACCTTGCCGTCCGACAGCGAACCCAGGGTTTCTAGAGGTTAGGTTCCATCACAGTTAGTTGTCTTCATCTCAATTGATCTTCTCTTTGTCGGCAGGGGCCTTCCCCTTGTCAGTAGAGGCCTTGCCCTTGCCGACTCCCACCCGACTAGGAGCCCAGTCTCCACTAGCTCCGGCTTGGGCTGACGATGCTTGAACAATAGTGGTTGGTCTTGGTGGGGCCTCGATGATGATGACCTCATCGTCCATAGGGGCAGCTGTGGGTCTCGAGACAGCGACCGTGACGTCAGCGGCAGAAGGTGGTGGTGAAGATCGCTCCGATGGTGGTCAGGATAGCGATGGAGGCTGCATACTCCTCGACACTCGGGGAGGAGATCCTTCTCTCAACTTCTTCGATGGCCGAGAAGGACCTCGCAGGCCCGGACACCATCTTCTTCTTCCTTTGATGGCTTGTTGGAGAGATTCTAACGTAATCCTCGTGCCTGCAAAGTGACAATAGAAGCAGATTAGTTAACAAAGCAAGCTTGGAAAGAAAGAAAACCATAGAAATTTTCAAGAAAAATTACCTAGGTGGCTGGTTGGGCTTATCCCGACATCGTACAACATTTATTCCCCCAGGAGCTCCCACTTCAGAGGGATCAGGATGTCGAACAGTTTGTCATACTGCTCCTGATCTTCAGCCAAGACCACGTCATTTCTGTTCGGAGACAGATTAGGAGCGGTCCAATGCCAGTCGAAGCCCCAAGGGTGGTCGGCCGCTATATAAAAGAATTTATTCTTCCATCCGTGGATGGAAGAAAGAATCCCAATAATAAACTGACATTTAGGTTGAGGACAGAAGAATCACCATCCTCATTTCTGAGGATATTTTTTCAACATAAAAAGAGCTCGAAAAGAGAGATTCGGAGCTCGAATCGAAGAAGATGACAAAGGACGACAAAAGAAGATAAAATCTTAAAAGAATTGAGGGAAAGCTCAGTAGGAACCACATCATAAAAGTCCAAAGCGTTGGCGAAGAAAAGGTGAAGAGAAAATTGGAGTCTCAAGCAAAGAAACTCCTCATGGACGGTAATGTAGCCATCTAGAGGGTGGATGACCCGACCTTCTTCGTTGGGCTCCATCAGTCGATATCGATTAGGGATATGATAATAATCCCTTAGTTGGTAGATGGCTGCCTCCGACAACTCGAACCTCTCAATGAGAGGCCCAAGAAGATTTTCAGGAGCCGGCTGATCATCCGATTCTTCATGATCGGGATGCCCCTGTCTAGAAGAAACATCTTCAGGATCATCCTGAGAAGTATCCTCGATCTCCCTCCGAGCGGATGGAGTCCGAGAACTGTGGTCCCCCATCACGTTCTCGCCTCTAGACTATCTACCCGAAGCAGCCATGGAAGAGAAGCAAAACAAAAACTCAAGGGAAGAGTGAAAGGGTAAAGGAGAAACCTTGCAAGGAGGGGATAATGACGAGAACTGTTGAGGCGAAGTGAGGGATTTTAGTCCCACATTGGCTATGAGTCAGAGGTTCACTGGCTCATATTGATTTGTAGACCACCCTTCCCTCAAGAGGCACCTTTTAAGCTGAAGCCTGGGGCCCAAAGGGGCAAAGCTGTGCGGCCCATGGGCCAGAGCAGACAATAATTGTTGCTAGGATACGAACCGGTAGCGCCTACATAGTGGGTGCATTTGTCCTTATGAGTGCGGTGGGCTGATATCCTCAAACACTGGTGGCCCGTGCAGGTCCTTCCCAATTGACAGTGCTCTTCTGACTGGGGGGGCTACTGTTGAGACGGAGTGAGGGACTTTAGTCCCATATCGACTATGAGCCAGAGGTTTACTGTCTCATATTGATTCGTAGATCACCCTTCTTTCAAGAGGCACTTTTTGGGTATAAGCCTGGGCCCAAAAGGGCAAAGTGTGCAGCCCATGGGCTAGAGCGGATAATACTTCTTGTTGGAATGGGAACCGATAGCACCTACATGGCAGGTATGCACGTCCGTTGAGTGCAGTAGGCCGATATCTTCAAACAGTGACCAATGATATTAGATTAGATTAGGTGCATAGTTTATATGGTTTGAGAGATACCGTAGCTCATATCGTTTTGGATTGACCATAAGTTCATTATTATGTTTTTGATTGGATTTAAATAGATTTGAATAGATTTGGATTCTTATTAGAATAAGGATGTCATAGCTTTAAAAAAAAAAGTATGTGAGGATCTATCTAGATATATATTTAATCTCATATCAATTATTCATTTAGGAGATATTAAATATTTATATAAAATTAAAAAATCTAAATAATATCTTTCAGTTATCTTTTTTGAATAAGATCCTAGATTATTACCAACTAAGTTCCGTTGCAAATGATCAAGCTAAATCAAAACCTAATTAACAAATATATAATTTAAAATTATTATGATGAAAGATACAGTATTTTGCTACACTAACAAGTAACACAAGCAACCCACAAAAGTAGGATTCCCAAGCAATTATACTGAACTTGAAGGATCAAGTGCTTGGGCGGTGGGTTCCCTCCAAAGAGAAATTTGGAACAGCATAAATACCGGTATTTGTAAGAATTATTTGTTAATTTAAGATGTATTTGATTAATCATTAAAAAAATATATTTTTTATTTTTTAATTTTTAAAAAATAAAAATTAAAATAATTATTTTATATGTAAAGTAAAAAAATTTATTTTTTAAAACTTAATTTTTTATTTTTTCAAATCTAAAACATCAAATCAAAAAGTAAAGAACCCGAATCCTTCTTCTCCGTCGAGCTCTTCACTTTCCAACCTCTTTTTTCCTCTCTTCCCAAATCCTTCTTTCTCGTTGAGCTCTTTATCTACCATCCAAATGTTGCTTTTTGCTTTATAGCAACATAATTATCAAACATATTTTTTATTTTTTATTTTTATTTAATAATAAAAATAAAAAATAAAAAATATTTTTAAAAAAATTAAAAATCAAAATATGTAACCAAACGCACCCTCGGTCTTCCCGAATCTTAAATAGTCAGAGTCCCGATCTGTTGCTTGAGCACGGTGCTTCTATGCCGTACTTGGAAACGGACAATAATTGCCTAATAATTTAATGTTACTTATTTAGTTTAGCATTTGGGCCTAGCCCTCTGTTGCAATTGGCAAAGGCCCACAGACGGACTCAGCCAGTAGGTTCCACCTAGTAGGTTGCAAAGCTGGTTCAGGGGCTCCACCAAGAAGTGATCGAGAATAGACCCAACGTGGCAAAGTAAAGGCTTGCCACCAGACCCATTTATCCCTTTTGCAGCATTTTCGGCTATACTTTGTCCCCCACAACCACCAGCATCATTGCACCCTTAAAAAGCTCCTCCAAGGAAGGGGCTTTTATCCTCCCCTGCGCTGGCTCTTCAGCTACTGATATTACCCATCATTACTCCATGAAACTAGGACTCAATTGGTAAGGCTACAAGGCATCAGAAATATACACTTTTATTTTACACTCTGTGACTTCATTTTAAATTCCCCCCAGTCTCACTTGGTAATAGTCAACTCAATTTCAATTGGCAAAAAAAAAAAAAAAAGAATGTGTAGAGCAAATACATTTCAGTGGTAGAATTTTGTAGAACTGATCCAATATCTGCTTCCATAACAAATTTGCTTACATGATCAGGAACTGCTTCAGATGGGTGTCAGCTCTTCTTTCTCCTTTGACAAATTGATAGAGATATGAGCTTCACAAAGTCCTGCATTTTATAGATATGGAGCTAAGCTAGCAATATGGAGATGGATTCAACCTATTGACATAGACTTTTGTTTAGTTTTGCAACCTAATATTGAAAAGTATGAACTATAATGGAACCCATGATTGCTCATAAATTCAGGGGGGTTGATTGAATGGCTACCTAACCAGATTCAAGCACTAAGAATGCACATATTGAAATGGTATATAAAATCTTGTAAAATGTACTATTTGAACGATAAAATGGTGGGGATAACATGCCACTCTCAAAGTGGTGAAAAAAAGGATGAAGGAAAAGAAACTAAAACTATGATTAGTGCATGACAACAATCATAAACCACAAGCTTTATCTCAATATTGTACGGTGTCTCTATAAAATCCTTCGGTATCATTATGCTTGCCATCAATTATATCTCAAATTCTCTTCCATAACAGCAATGTTATGTTAAATAATCCATGCCGTAATGTACAATTTGCTAAATTATCACCAGAAGATGAAAGGCAGACAGCCTGTCTTAAATTGGCTATCTGCACGCAACTTGGAGGACTTGGAGTATGAACCCTAGAGTCAAATTTTTGAGAGAATAAATCCTAGACTTAAATTGTACTGGACTAAATGCTGAGGTTGTTTGAAACCTGCAGCTTATTGACATGCAAGATAGGCCCGTCAAAAAAATGAGGCACTTAATTTCTCTTACGACGTCCAGTGCTTGCACTCAATGTACAAAAGAGGAAACTCTTGAAGAGGGCAAGTCTAAATTGAGTTATAAAAAGATAAATGCAGTTCTTTCTGATACCAGTAACTTAAAATAGAATTTGTCCAGCCTTATAAATGAGAGGAAAATTAAATCAGATGAGAGGAAAATTAAATCAACAAGCTTTCTCTAGGTTGGCTGTATGGATTTACTTACAAATATTCGCCTTTTCCCTGGGACCTCTGAAGTTGATGCATCTCCTTTCAAGTGCAATAATGTGATATGCTCATTTCAGTCCCACTAATATATACATGTACTGAGGTCCAAGGCCAAAGATACATGATAAGACAATATGAGGACATGACAGTATGTACACCTCTGCCACCAACGACTCTTTTATTCGTTTTTATCTGAGATTGGA
Organism: Elaeis guineensis; assembly: GCF_000442705.2. NCBI lineage: Eukaryota > Viridiplantae > Streptophyta > Magnoliopsida > Arecales > Arecaceae > Elaeis > Elaeis guineensis. Next base: position 63,951,199 of record NC_026005.2, on the reverse strand, counting down.
GCTTCCTGGCTATATTCTAGTTGTGCTCTTGTTGGGGCACATATTTTAGGGGCCACGCTGTTTTTCCTCTCAGATTCAGCTATTTTTTTCTTAGACTTCTTTATAATGATTGCACTTGCTGACATTTGTTCTTGGCGATCAGTTCCACCAACCTCATTTTTTTGTTTCAGGAGTTGCCGCAAAGCTCTGGTGGGAGTGGATGTGGTTGAGGATGGATACTGATCCAGAAATTAGGATGCAAAAAGAGACTTGAAAGAGAAATTCATAAATATTGGAGGTTTTGAAAAGAAAATTTTTAATATTTAAATTAGTCGGAGTTTATGAACAGTAGGAAAGAAAGAGGGAGAGGGTGAGACTGCAAATAGCATTTTTTTTTCTATAGTCAAGTTTACCTCGAGGGTCCTACGGTTGCCTCCTCATAAAGAGATGGAGTCGTAGGCCATTGTATCTAAATCCAATAGACCATTGACTAGGCCACGATTTGTCAGACCGCTATGATAGAGAATGGTTGTTAGTCATGGATGGTGGCCATGTTCTGATAGTTTATTGGTAGATTTCAATTGGTTGCCTACGTGGCTGAATAGATTGGTAGTTTGAAGTCGGCACACAGTCGAGGCCTCGGCTTGGATATGTCTGCATTGGTGTCAGTTATGGAATTTCATTTCGTGTGGTTGGCAAGATCTCGATCTTAGGATTGGTATGCGTCCGAGTAAGGGCTCGGACGAAAGCCAATGAAATCATTTTGACTTGACTCTCCATGGCGGTCTTGATGAGTCATCGATCGGAGTTATCGACGTCAGTCTAGCAATGGGGTTAATGAAGGTACATTGGTGTCCTCGGTATTTGGCCGAGTATGATGTCCGGGGGTTAAATCTGATGAAATCGTCGCTTCTTTATCAGGACATCCAAATGATGTTTGTTGCTAGAGATCACTTCGATATTTCAGCTGATTCGAGAAGGATGTCTGAGGATGAGAATTGAGGATAATGACTGAGATAGTATGACTCCATAACTGGAGCTCTAGGAGAGGGTTCGTTTCTTTTCCTTCCTCCCACCACTGGGACCTCGTTCTTTATTTATCATTGGATCTGGTTGGTGGGACGTCGTTCTTTATTTACCATTGGATCTGGTTTTCTGTTCTTTTCACTCTACATGGTGTCATGTAACCTATTCTAAACTCCTTTTCACCCATGTATTCCCATTTGAAGGTGTTGTAATAGTCTCTCGCCATGCTTCTGTTCCTTGAATTGCAATTTCCGGGTGCAGATTATCATCAGTCATATGCAATTCATAATTATGCTTCCCATGGACATTCAACTTGATGGAACAAGCAAGTAGTGTTATTCAACAACACAAGGCACCAATAAATGAGGCCAACCGTATGATAATGGGCCAAGGGCACCCACAGGTTTCTGGAGTACACAATAAGCAGGAAATTTATTCATACAGTAGATAAAACCCATCACTGATACAGAGAGGTATGGCTTCTCTCATACATGGAGCTACTAAAGTAACTCCTAGACTACCTGTACTACCTGCTGAACACTTGAACACCAAATCTATATTGCTCAGGACTCTTGATTCAACTAAAATCAACTAAAAATGTTTCTTAGTTGGGCTCAGAACACCACTTCTCGTTACCTCCAGAGTATAGGTGGATTCTAACTCTTTGGTAACTATGTCTGCTAATAAGGATGAGCACTCAGCCCAGGAGCTATGTACTCTCATGCTATATATGAAACTGCAAGCTTCTCCATCCACTTCAGAAAAGTTGAATATTTCAGAGTGTTCCCATTTCTCTTGGTTAGTGATGCATTTTTGTCATGATTTCGATCCTCCAATGAACTTCAAGCTTCGTTTGAACTACTTGCCTTGGTTGAAATCTTGTGAGTGCTGAGATGGTCGTCAAGGATACCAGCTTTCATAAGCAATCAAACTATCTTTTTCCCCCTCACACTAGCTCCATCCCTCCAAGTCAGTGCATTGTTTGTTGCTCTAATCTGCTTGCGACCTCAAGTCTCTTCATTTACTACCTCATATTGCTATTGAAATAAACCACACCATCTCAAATCAGATAGAAGTCCGTCGAGAATGCTCACAATAGAGGATCTTTACAGCCAATATTGGACCGAAGGTGACATGTTAGAGCCATTAAGCTCCTTCGTATCTTCAAAAAAATAAAAAAAATGCATCAACAATCCCAAAAAGTTAAGTTAGCAACCCCAAACATTGCTCTCTTGCATGCCTCTTGCTCCCACCACAATTGCCTATCTACATATCAGATTCTTGGTCTAATTGGTAGCATGACCGTCCATACTTATTCCTAGTTGGTTTTTTCTGATGCACTTCTTTCTTGGCCACAACATCACTGCAACAACATCATTGATGATTCTCCATTGCCACTTGGATTCTGTTGTGTCCTCTCCATAAATTAGTGTGACATCAGGATGCTAAAACATTCTTAAAGCTTGGCTTTTTTGATATTGTGTATTTAATTCATGCTTTCTTTATTTTATTCATGGTATACGTTGTGCATCATTTGTCAGATATATTTCCAAATTTCAGGTATTTTCGAGCTATGCTCCACATTTGCTATTCATTAATGTCTTTCTGGTTGATGGAACAATCAAGGATCACTCTTTAAGATTTTGGACATCAATTTCTCATGAGAACCATTCATTTGCAGCGGTCTCATATGCTTAAGAAACAAGAGTAGATTAAGATTTTTAAATATCCTACACTCTTCATCATTATGCAGGACATTTAAACCCCCAAACTATGAGTACAAATAACTAAGGAGCAAATAATTATCCAAAACGCTGAAAAAGGTCAATTAACCTGATTCAAGTGATCTCCTATGAAATCATCATTATATCAAGGTTTATTCTTAATCTTAAGTTGCAGAGGATCCGTTTGCGTCGCCAAAGAAATGATCTGTCGCCATGCATACAAATGAATCATTGGGTATATTGAAAAATATATTTTGTATTAAGACCACGAACTGGAACACTTCTTTGAGACAACAACTTTGCCCAAGAGATAAAAATTAAACCAAAACCTTGACAAATTCAACAACAGATAGCGATTGATCCTAACCGAAAAAATCAACAAAAACAAGAAAAGCAACAGATAGCGAGAACTAATTTCCATTTTCCATTACCGAGAGAAAAGAGGACTAGTACTAGTCGCTCCACCAACTTCTCTCTCACACACTATTCAAGCTCGAAGGCAGACACCGGGAAGCTGTCAGAGAGTCCAGTTCCAGTCTTGAAAGTGATCTTCTCGGATGAGGGGTCATCAATGTAAACCTCAACAACAGAGAGCCACAGCAGCAGCTCCTTTGTCTTCACCCCAGTTATCTTCTTCATCTTGCGCTGCTCCACGAAGGCTGTCACCTCGCTGGCATACGACACCGTCTGCTTGATCTTCTTGAACGTATGCTCCTTCTTCTTTTTTTGGATCAGCCACATGAACCCAGCCGTGCGGTTGTAGCCAAACTCCTCCACATTCTCAAGAGGTAACAAGCCCTTGGGGAGGCCGAGCTCTTCCAGGAGTTGGATGGACTTCTTCTTGCAGAGGTCGTCACCACGGTGAACCTCGGCACCCTCATGGTAGCTCTCAATGGTTTGGGATGCCATCCTAGGTGTATACGTGATTACTCGAAAACAAGCAAGAGGTTGGAAGAGGAGCAAAGAAGAGTAGACTCTTAACTATGAGAAGAGGCTAAGGCTGACGGATTATAGGTTGGAGAGACTAGGGAGAATTTATAGAGGGAGGACAACATTTGGCCGAGAGCGTGTTGAACTTGTAATGATTGGAAGAACAAAAGGAAACAACAGAATTGAAATTTCTTTTTGTTGAACTGGTCGTTCACGAAGGGTGACAGCATCTCATAGGCCGATGTAGTCGTTGCGGACGAGCTTAACTATGGGTTTTGACTCGAACGGGTCATGGTTGGAAGGCCTTTTCACCTAGGAGATAACGGTGATGACGGTGCCATATTATTATATAGCAAAGGAAACAAAAGAAAGTCAACTTGTGAGGGCCAATTTGAATATAGTTTTGCAACGACTCTATAACCAGCCTTGCTGAAACTGGAATCAAATGGGATCCAGAAATGTGGTTAGAACAAGCCTTGAAGCATTCGAACCATTGGAAAAATGGCAAGATATGCAGGGGTAACCATGAAGAGATCATAATAAAATTGCCATGAAGCTAATGTACATGTGCAATAATTTCTCTTAATAATTTTGAAATTGCCAGCCTATATATGCAATTATATGTTAAGTATGTAAAGAAACATAATTATTTAATTAATAATAACAAAATAATTTGGATTGGACTAAACCCGAATCTGTCCAACCTCATGGGGTAGGGTTGGGTTCAGATTTTATGAAGGGGTTTGGACTCAAAAATTCCAGCCTGGTGTCAAGTAGCATTAGGTTAGGATATTGAGATTTAAACGGATCCAACTTGACCCCAACCCTAACCATACCTAGTCTGTTACATAGACAAATAAATGACTAACATTTATGTTTTATGGAGATTACTTACATGTTTGTATACTTATATCTTTTCCGAGAGAAATATATAATTATATCTTTGATCTTGTTAAATTATGTATGAGTGTAACGCAGAAACTTAGGAATCATTGAAGCCACAATTTGTTAATTATTTGTTCAACAAAAATATTCCAAATCGTTTCCCTATCTTAACATTTCCATGCAACTCAATTTAATCTGATCCACATGACACAACCCAACTCAATTTGGAGATCCAGCCTGCTCAATAGGAAGGTGTTCAGATCTTGGTTAGGAGATGGATTAGGAGATTATAATAGTGATGAGGATGCACATATTACCAAAAATAGTGGAAAAATGGAAGACCGGTCAACATTGGAGAGCTAATTTTAATGTGGTTTGAACTCTGAAGATAACTTAAAGTTAGACTTCCTACAATCGGAATCAAAGGAGATAGAGCTAGGAAAATTGTAAGAAAGGTAGTGCAAGGCACAGCAACTATAAAGAAATCTAATCCAATACTTTCATATAATTAGTCTAAATTCACATTAAATGAAAATAAAAAAAATAAAAAATATTAAAATTAGAAAAAAGCAATTAATAAGGGAGATAAATAATCCTACAATCGTCTTAGATTGATCATGGAACGAATAGAAGAGGCACTTATGATGAATCGGCTGGTCCAATTGGATTAGACTGGCTTGGTCAGCAGCGCTGACCTTGTTTGCTCTTTGAGGGGGATCTACATGGTGTTGTTATCCCATACTACCATTTTATCTTTTTCCAAAGTCACAAGATGCCTACTTCACGGGATCAATCTAGAATTTTGGAGGGAGTGGTAGTTAGATTTTGCACCTGATGTAGGATATATCTGAACTCTATATTTGGACACTTATTTATGAATTATTTTATTAATTTTTAATATACTATTATCAAGTAATTGATTTAGATCTATAGGCCTTATATGCTTTAAGAGTTACATCCCAGGGGATATGTTGCTGTGTCACACGCTAGGCTTGAGTGGTGGATTTCGAGCATGATAAAAATGCTATCAAAGTCTAGGTTCCAGATTCCTAGGATTAGACTACTTTGAATGAGTATGGGTGGATGCACATCTACTCGTTGAGCAAACATGCTAGATAAACCTTAATTGTAAGAAATATACTTTCCGATATTTACAACTTGAATTGTTTATGATTGTGAGTAGGCTGACATGGTCCAAGAAAGTTGATTGATGTGCTAGGAGCCCAACTTCATTTGTCGATGGCTCCATTTCCTGGAATCCTTCAGGTCAGGAGACTAGCCTCACTTTCTCACTAGCTAGCACGTCGCACCCACTAGTTGGGAAACCACAACAACCCTGTTAATGGTGCCCAAAGGGCGAGGACGCATGGGGGACCTGAGATCATCCTCAGTGGCCAAGTTTGGCCCTCCGAGTTAATTCAAGCGCTCATCAGAATAGTAAAGGGCCAATATTTATTTCACCACAGCAATATTTATGTCAACAGGGATCAATGACCATGATTGGCCAGACTTGTAGCTCTCGACTTACTGGCCCTATCTAAAACATTTTGCTGCATGATATTCGGAGCATCATTGGACAAATCTAATACCTTTGAAGCTTCCCATCCTTGCAGAGGAGTATAAGAAGTCAATGGGTAGGCCGATTTGTTAGTTGTTAGAAGTTTCGATGGGATCCATGACTACTATAGTAATGCTTGTAGTTTGCCAATGCTATTCTAATGTTATGGTTTGCACATTGCTTCTTTAAAAGATATTGAGGTGGTTTCGGGTTGTATATTTGGTATAAAAAAATTATTGATTTTCTTTCATGACATCAATCATTGGATTATATTTTTGCATAGGTCTCAAAGCACTCCAAACTCCTTCATTCATCTGTCTATATAGATCTCGAAGCAGTTGTTGTATGATCCAATAGTGGAATGCGAAGGAATGTGAATCTATCCTTCGCATGAGAGATACAGACCCTATGCTATTGAGGTTTGACCACCCTTTTTATACCCTATTAATGTAAGAAAGGAAACGGAAAAAGAAGAAGCTGCTGCACCACATCCAAGAAGGAAAAAAAGAGTGAAATTTGTACAACTTAGTTGAAAACCAAAGATCAATATGTATATTAACAAAGCGAATTGTCCCGCGCTTACACCACTTCATGGATAAGATTGAGATGTCTTAGAGTCTAGTAGAGAGTAGATCTACCGTATTCATAATAAACTTTTATTTTTGCTGTTTTAAGTATTAGGAGAGCTACGAGCTTACCTGCAGTTTATCGATAAGATCATTATACTCCAAACTTGGAAAGTATAAAATTGAATCATACTGCTTAAATTTATTGAAACATATTTCACATTAAGACATTAGCAGAACACTTGTTTCAAACAACATCATTGCATAATCAAGTAAAATATAAAACATAAAACAAAACCTAAATTATCAACTTTTAGCAACACAGGCAGTGAGAACTAATTCCCATTCTCTACCCTTATGCGGAAAAAGAATAGGCCAATCACCCTCCCCCGGCTTCCCTCCTACTAGAGCTCGAAGGCAGACATCGGAAAGCTATCAGACAGTCCTGTGCCAGTCTTGAAAGTGACCTTCTCAGATGAGGGGTCATCGATGTACATCTCGACAATAGAGAGCCATAGCAGTAGCTCTTTTGTCTTCACACCGGTGATCTTCTTCATCTTGTGTTGTTCTACGAAGGCCGTCACCTCAGTGGCATATAATACTGTCTGCTTAATCTTCTTGAACGTGCGCTCCTTCTTCTTCTTCTGGATCAGCCATATGAAACCAGCTGCATGGTTGTACCCAAACTCCTCCATGTTGTCGAGCGGGAACAGACCCTTTGGGAGGCCAAGTTCTTCGAGAAGTTGGACGGACTTCTTTTTGCAGAGGGCATTGCCTTGGTAGATCTCAGCACCCTTGCGGTAGTTCTCAATGGTTTGGGATGCCATCTTACCTTTTGTGTGTGTGTTTTGAGTAAGAGAACAATTCTAGAAAACAAGTCAAGGATTGGAAGAGGAGAGAAGTAGTTTGGAAAGATTAGAAAGCTGAGGGCTGATGAGCTGAAAGTTGGCGAGAGTAGAGAGCATAAATAGATGAAGCATAGCATTTGGTTTAAGCCTGTAAGGTGTTTTTAGGGTGATGAGCCTCATAACCAAACTGGAAGTCAAGGTCTCCATTGTAAATGTTCAAATATTTTGAGCTCAGCCTGATCATTTGAAGATAAAGTCAAGTCATGCTGGAAGGTCTTTCTACAGATGAAAGAAGGTCGGAAAGAGAAGACAATGACAGGAGTTTTTAAATGCCAAGAGGAACGTGAAGAAAACGGTCAGAATGGGATGGGGATGGCTGGTTTTAATATAGTCCTAATGCCACTTGGTCATATTGCCACAACTGGGACCAAGGGTGGTCCTAAAAAAGGGCTAGAAGAAGTCTTAGCGTCGAAGACAGGAGAAATAATGAGATATCATAATGAAATTACTTTGGAGCTAGGGTGCAATATCTTCTATGTTGGGTGGATGTCTGGTCAGGACACCACCTCTCAAGATCCTTTCAGTATCACACGATGCAGCAGGAAGAAAGAAGAAACAAAACAAAACAATCAAAATACGTGGATCAGCCACAAAAGGACTCGCCTCTATGGGACATGCAAACTTCACTATAAAAAAGAAATTTTACAAGAAGAGACCTTACCCTCAACCCTTGTACACCCAATTCTCTCTCTCTAGAAGTTTTCCTCTCAAAAGCTCTCTCTCTTTTGGAAGACCCCTTGAATCCCTGAAGTGCCTGGCGTCCGCTGTCCAGGAGCCCTGCTCTTTCTCTCACAGCAGCCTCATGCCTCTCTCTCTCTTCTCTTCGGGTTCGGCACGACGCTCTCTGCAAAAAATCAGACCATACATTTCCTCTGCGTCACAGGCCCTTTTAAAAAGGTTAAACATGACTTAGATTAGGTTTAGGAGTCTTTAATCAACCAAATCACGTCCCAGACCGTCGGATCAAGATCGAGAGTTACTTGGGCCCTCCGATCGCGCTCCGATCCACAGAATAGTACCGTGGACCGCGAGAAATGTGTGGAGAACGCCCACGCGGTCCACAGACCCATCAGTGGACCGCTCGGTCCACGGTGGATCGGAGAACAGGGCCCAGACAGGGCGCCTTGGCTTGGGCCAGCCCGCGCTTGCGTGCGGGCCTGCGCGAGGGCTGGGCCGTGCGCCCGCTTGGGCCGCGCGCCCGGCTGGGCCGCTTAGGCCGCGGGCTTGGGTTGCGCATCCCGTGCGCCTGGGTCGTGTGTCCTGTGCGCCGCTGCCTGCGGCCGCACCGCTGCCACCTGCCGCCGGCCGCTGGCTGTCCTCCGCCGCCTCGGGTCTCGTGTCGACTTCAAAAGCTCGTATCTTCTCCATCCGAGCTCCATTTTGGGTGATCTTGGTCTCATTGGACTCCGTTTTTCGCTGCGAACCTCACTGTGGGCTCAATATGGGTTGAATCTCTAGGCATCAAATCCTAACAATCTTCACCACGACTCGATATTCAGCCTCCTCCAAACTCTGAGAGCTTCCGGATCTCCTCGCCCTAATGCCCTGGGGCAATCGCCTGCTGATCATGATGGGCAAACATAGGAGTCTAGCCAGGCTGCTCGATCCCATCTCTGTTGTATGCTGTGCTCCTCCTGACCTGAGACTTGCTCGGGGCATCATCCTGCGGCAATAGGAATCTTACCTTGCGACGTTGCTTCTCATCCTCCCGAGTCTCCTGTCTCGTGCCCGATCCGCCTCCTAGAGCTCCACCTCACTCTGGGCTCCACTTGGCTCCCGAAGCTCCACCTCTACTGGGCTCCCTACCAGATAATAATATCCTCTGCTCCCCTTCTTCCCCTCCAGTACAATCCTATCATCGCGTAGCACCCTCAGGATTCCTTCACCAGCTACCGTCCTGTAGCCTCTCGAATCCAGTCTGCTAAGTGAGATAAGATTCCATCTGAAATCGGGTATGTATCGAATCTCCCCTAATCTCCTCACTGTACCGTCATGTATCTTCCAGCTGACCGTCCCAATGCCTCTGATCGCACAGCTCGATCCATCTGGCAGATATACAGTGCCCTCACTGTTCTCCAGGGAGTCAAACTGCTCCTCTCTGCAACATACATGATATGGGCATGCAGAATCTAATATCCACTACTGGGAAGAAGTAGATACCTCGTCAGATATCTCCAGGACATCTCCATCTGAATCACTGTCGGCCGTCGCTACAGTAGCTACCGTCCGATTTTTAAGTTGAGGGCAATCTCTGGCTAGATGCCCCAGCTCCTCACACCGGTAACACCTGATTTTGCTCAAGTCTCTCCTGGACTTGGACCGCCCCCGTTGCGATCTCCTGTCGCTCTATCTATCACCTCCTGCTCCTCCAGAAGCCACCAAAGCTGAGCTACCGCCACCTGAGCTCGAAGCTGGATTCTCCCTCCTGAGAACCTCATTCTGGAGTATCGCCGTGGTGACCTCGTCCATCTTAATGTTGCTCTTCCCCACTAGAAGAGCAGTCACCAAGGACTCGTACGAAGGGAGAAGCGACGCCAGCAAAACCAGCATCCTGATCTTCTCCTCAACATTCTCGCCAATGCTGAGGAGGTCGGTGAGGATCTTCTGGAAGTGGCTTAGATGCTCCTGCACGCTCTGTCCTTCAGTCATCCGCAGTTGGTAGAACTGCCTCCAGAGGAAAAGAGTGTTGGTGAGAGATTTTGTCATGTACAACTCCTCGAGCTTCGACCACAGCACCGTCGGAGAAGTCTCGTTCAGCACATGGATCACCACCTCATCCGTCAAGTATATGCGGATGGTACTCATCGCCTGCATCTGTAGTCGTTTTTAATCCCGTACCTCCATGGTGGTCGGCTTCTCATCGCACAAGAGAGCATCGATCAACCTCTGTTGGATGAGCACGTCCTTCACCCTTGCCTGCTACAAGAAAAAATTGCTCTTACCATCAAACTTGTTGATCTCCATCTTGATTGTTCCTGTCTTCTCCATCTTCAATCTTGCTCACCACCGCTGCAATCTGCATCTTTGTACCGCCTTGCTCTTATACCACTTGTTGGGTGAAAGTCTGGCCAGGACACCATCTTCCAAGATCCTGGGCCTGGGCCGGCCCTCGCCCATGCGCCCGGCTGGGCCGCCCACCCGCCTGGGCCGCGGGCTTGGGTTGCGCATCCCGTGCGCCGCCGCCTGCGGCCGCACCGCTGCCGCCCGCCGCCGGCCTCCGACTGTCCTCCATCGCCTCGGGTCTCGTGTCAATTTCAAAAGCTCGTATCTCCTTCATTCGAGCTCCATTTCAGGTGATGTTGGTCTCGTTGGACTCCATTTTTTGCTGCAAACCTTGCTGTGGACTCAATATGGGCTGAATCTCTAGACGTCAAATCCTAATATTCTAGGTATTAGCCAACATGCATATAAAATTTGTATTGAGTATGGAAACATATAATTTGTAAAATCATTATAGAAAACAAATTAATAGTTCTAGATTACTCTTAGATGGAGCAGTTATGCAAAGAGCGCAAGAGGAAATAGTAGCGATGTGATTTTAAACGGATTAAGATCTCAAGAATATGGCTTTGGTAAGAAAAAGAAAAGTTTATGTGACTTCATATGGCTTTTTTTCCTGTTTCCTAACTTTAACATGTCATAGAGTAAACTATTTTTATATAGTTTTATAAGTTTTACATAAAATTGGATGGTGATTTTGCTAAAACTCAAAGAGAAGGTGCGAGCCTGAATGGCGGCATACTAGCAGCACGTTGCATGCTACTACAACTTCAGAATGAAAGAGAACCACTTTCGATTTGAAGATCTAGTGCTTAGGAGGGCCGAAGTAAGTTAGCCAACCAAACAAGAAAAGTTTTCGTCCAACTAGAAAGGATCTTACTGCATCATCGAGGTAGTGCGCTTTGGGACCTATCATCTGGAGTAGTGGGATGGAATGTCCCTCCATTGTAGCTAGATTTCTATTAATCTTTGGCCTTACTATCAGTGAGGTACATCATGTAAAGCCGATACTACAATAAAACTTTAATCTTTTTTTGAAAAAGAAATGTTGTCAAGTGATGCAGTATGAAGACGTAAAACCTCAGGCCTAGCCACAATGGAGGGACGAAACATGTGAGAAGTCATTTTCTATCCAAAGAAGGTTGAAGCACTGGACCAAAAAAATCTTGAATGAGCTACCACACCCCAGGCCATGCTGCCATACTTGTGGAGAAAGTCTTGAAAGAGCTTCCAAGGCCCTAGGTTGAGTCACCATGCCTGTAAAGCCTCAGCTATCTGGTATACCCCCGTAGGTGGGAGGCTCCGAACCTTGAGAGGAGAGTATGCCCATGTAGGTGGAAATCTTCGAGAAAGTTATGGCTGAGTTACTATATCCTTGGCCAAACCATCATGCCAACTGAAGCCTTAGAAGAGCTCCTTATGCCTCAGGTCGGGTTGCCATGCCCATAAAGCCTTGGCTGACTAAAACACCCTGTAGACAAAAGGCTCGGAGCTTCAGGGAGAAAGCATATACGCCCACATAGGCAAAAAATTTTGAAAAAGTCCTAGGTGAGTTACCATGACCTAGGCCAGGCCGTTATATCTATCAAAACCTTAGGAGAGTTCTTTACGCCCCAGGCCGTGTCACCATACCCGCAAAGCCTCGGCTGATTGGTATGCCTCCATAGGTGGAAGGCTTCGAGCTTTAGAAGGGGAGTATGCCCAAGTAGGTGGAAAACCCTGAGAATGTCCTAGGTGAGTTACCGTACCTTAGGTCAGGTCACTATTCCTATGTTCTTCATATCCTGGAGGATCCGACATGCTTCAACTCTAGAATGCGTATCCATCAAAGCTCGAAGCAAGACTGAGTTCTAGTTCAAGAACTATCAAGTTTTGGATGATTGAGCTTTGAAGAGGCCTTCTGCTTGAGTCTGTAGACTCTAGAGGGGTAGAACAACACCTTTGTGGACTCCCACCTTCACTAGGTGGCAAGGCCTTGGAAGACCATCACCAAAGCAACAAGGCTGAGATTGGGGGGAGGCAAAGCTCTGGATTTCAGTACATTCACACAAGACATTGCAATGCATGAAAGAAGATTAAAAAAGAATAGTTTTTTTTATTGATGATTCCCAAGTACAAAAGTTTTGGCTTGATGGCCATGTTACAATACAAATGAAGACCTCTAAGTATAAGAAGAAGACATCGAGGGACAAAGAAAGACGTCTGCACCATGCAGAAGGATATCAAGAATGATATGGCTCCCTTGAGTTGGTTTACTATTGGGATCCATCTATCTTCTTGATATTTCTTTCAGGGGGACCGGGGAAGCTGCTTGGAAGTGAAAGATTGCCCCTAGAAAGGTGAAAGAAGTCTTTTCTAGGATGCCCGATGAGAAAGCCCCCTAAGCAGTCACCTGATCCAAGCCTGGACCAAAAACTGATGCAATTCAATCGAGAATGTTGTCACATTCCTGGTGGACCCAATGTCGAGAGATGGAACTTCAACAACAGGCCTCGTAAGGATATTGTTCAGACCTCAGTAGCTTTCTCAAAATGATAGTAGCCATAGTTCCATAGCCAGAACAGTGGTGATTTTCAATTAGGATCGATAAAATATGATCCGACCTACCAATCTGAGCTGTATTTGATCAATACAAGAATATTGAGTATTAGCAATGACAAATTTGCTGTCACTAATAATCTTTTTTACCGACAGCAAATAGCGACTAAGAAATCTACTATCATAAAAAATAAAAAAATTATTATCGATAGAAAACTGATTATTAGTGACGACAAAATTCGTTGCTAATAAATTTAAAATTTTAAAATTTAAATTTTTGTTTGATTATAATTATAATTAAATTTATTAATTATCGATGGTTATTAGTGACGACTGTAATTATTGTCGTTAATAATTTTAAAAAAAATATTTAAAAAATTATAAAAAAATATTTTTTTGATAAAAGTATTAGCGACAGACGTATCATCACTAATACTTTTACCGACGGCATTAGCGACTGCCACTTTATCATCGCTAATACTTCATCTCATTTATCCTTACGGGGGAATTCTCTCCCCTTCCCACGATTCTCCTCTTGCTGGTGCCCAAACCCCCCCAACCCCCCTTTCCTCCCTCCTTGCTGCGTCCCTCCCCGCCCCATCTCTTCGGCATCCCTTGGCCATGAGCCCATATCCCTCCATGCACGTCGCTACCTTGACCCCACCAGCCTCGATGTCGCCGGCTCGACCTCATGGCCTTGAGCCCTCATCCGTCCATGCCTGCGACTGCCCCAACCTCGTCGGCCTCGACATCATCGGCCAGACCCTGCAGCCCCTGCCCCCCGCCCCCAACCCACGGCCCCACCCCACCAACCTGACCTCGTGGTCCTATCCTTGAGCCATTGTGTTGCTCCTTGAATTGATTTTGATGATTACAAAGCATTTGAGGGGGTTACTAATGATTTTGACTTGGAAAAAGATTTATTGTATTTCAGAGGCAAAATCATAAGTTTACCAAGTTCTGATTCAGAAGCTTCAAGAGCAAGAGCAGAAGATTTGTAATCTATTGGAGGCAATTTCAATATTTTTGGATGTGTATTTTGAAAGAAAATCATGTTTATAAATTTGAGTCGATCCAATGAGTCGACTCATGTCAAAAGGAGCTGAACAGCACGTTATTTTTAGCTGGCACACCCAATTGAGTCGACCCCATGAGTCGACTCCTGTGCATGAGTCGACCCTATGAGTCAACCTCTATTGCTGTGCAAGTCAAAGATACAAAACTGTCAATTTCTGTTCTGCGCCACATGAGTCGACCCTATGAGTCGACTCCTGTGCATGAGTCGACCCTATGAGTCGACTCCTGCAATGGAAAAACTCCGCAATGGCTAGTTTTTAGTTCATTTTGACTGTATTTAATATCCATTTAATGTGCTTCAACGGCTCTATTTCAGTCCAGATTACTCTTCACCATCATTTGAAGTTATAAAAGCCACTTAAAGGAGAGAATCAACAAGATTTTGAAAAAGTTCTTCAAGCATTCATTTCAACCCTAAACAAGAGCCCTCTTGAAGTTAAAGAAACTTTTATTTCAAGTTCACCAATCCCTCAAGAGCTCATTCAAGTCTTCAACCACCTTGAGAAAAATCAGAAAAGCTTGCTTCTCTTTGTGTAAAGTATATTTAAAGCTTTATTTGCTCATTAAAGGAGCTACATCTGTATTTCCATGTGATTAACTGTTATACTCTATTTTTGAGTTGATTTTTTATTTTGGAAGGGTTCCAAAATATGGAAGGTTGATCCGAACCTTGAATCGAATTGTATTGGATTGGCTTGTACCCAAAAAATAAGTGTTCTAGCTTAGAATAGCTAGAGTCGGAGGTTCCGACGTTGTATTCAGATTGAATACGGTTTAGTGGATTTGAATTTTCAAGTAGAAGCTTGGGGAGTGGACGTAGGTGCAAGATTGGCACCGAACCACTATAAATCTTCTTGTTTGTGTTGTGCTTACTTGCTCTCCTTTTAAATTTTTTTATCTTCTTGCATTCTTGCATCCAGCTTCTACACCTTGCATAAATTTCACTCTCCACATTTATCCTGCTTATTGTTATAAAATCCTCATAGTTGTAAGTTAATTTTTAAATTTTTAAAAATTCAATTCACCATCCCTCTTGGGTTGCATAGCTGGGCAACAAGTGGTATCAGAGCTTGGTGCTCTAGCTCTACTTTGATTTAACCATCAAAGAGCTAAAAATCTATGGCAACTCAAATTGGTACTTCACTAGCCGAGGGGCAGTCCACAAACCGACCTTCACTTTTCAATGGGTCAAATTATACCTATTGGAAAGCTTGGATGAAAATCTTTATTCAAACACTTGACTATGATATGTGGAGTATCATAGTAAATGGACCACACACATCCACTAAAATAATTGATGGTGTAGAATCAACCAAACCCGAAAAAGAATGGGATGAGGTTGATAAGAAAATGACTCAACTAAATACTAAAGCCATGAATATTTTGTATTATGCTCTAGATGCTAATAAATTTAATCGTATTTCAACATGCATGTCAGCTAAGAAAATATAGGATAGATTAGAAGTAACTTATAAAGGAACTAATCAAGTGAAGGAATCAAAAATTAATATGTTTGTGCATAAATATGAACTTTTTAAAATAGAGCATGATGAATCAATAACTGAAATATTTACATATTTTACTGATATTATTAATGATCTAAAAAGTCTTGGTAAGTCTTATTCTAACAGTGATCTCGTGAGAAAGATTCTTAGATCTTTACCAAGGACTTGGGAGGCCAAAATGACCGCAATCCAAAAAGTCAAAGATCTGAATATCCTACTCTTGGAGGAGCTTCTAGGATCGCTGATGACACATGAGCTAAGCATGAAACAACACCAAGAAGAAGATGTCAAAAAGATGAGGATAATTGCCCTCAAATCTACTGCTTAACCTGATGAAGAATCTGATGATATAGAAAATGAAGAGCAGGATGAAGAAATGGCCCTCATTACTAGAAGGTTTAAGAAGTTTTTAAAGAAAAAAAGATAAGAAATGAGGAAGAGGCCACCTACAAAAGGAGAACACAGCAAAGAGAAGGATAAGGAGTAACCCCTTATTTGTTATGAATGTAAAAAATCGGGACACTTTAAGTTTGAATGCCCACAACTGAAGAAGGGTCCCAAGAAGTACAAGAAGAAGGCCATGATGGCTATATGGAGCGGAAGTGATGAGTTAAGCTCCGAAGAAGAAGACTCAAATGAACAAGCCAACTTGTGCTTTATGGCACATAAAAATGAGATGAATACTGAAATTTCTATTGACTTTACCTTTGAAGAACTTCATGAAGCATTTTATGATCTAATTGATGAACTAAAGAAGCTAGGAGTAAAGAACAAAGAATTAAAATCAAAGAATCAATCTTTACTAAAAGAAAATGAGAGTATTTCAAATGAAAAATCAATTCTGTCTCAAAAAAATCTGAACTTAAAAATTGAGATTGCTAAGTTAAAACCAATGGTTGAGAAGTTCACTTTAAGTTCAAATAAGCTTCACATGATACTTGACAATCAAAAGGCCATTTATGATAAAGCCAGTCTTGGATATAACCCTTTAAAGAAATAAAAATTTCTGAAAAATATCTTTATAAACTTATCATACAACAAGTTTTCAAATATAACTTACTTTAAATATGGTAAAGTAGGACACAAATCCTATTCATATTTTTCCAACAAATCTGAAAATTTCAATGTAAAGAAAATATGGGTTCCAAAAGAAACCATTATGACTAACCAAAAAGGATCCAAGAAAATTTGGATACCTAAAGTCAAAATTTGATTCTTATGTATAGGTATGTCTTGCATCCCAAGGAACAAACTGGAGATGGTATCTTGATAGCGGGTGCTCAAGACACATGACTGGTGATGAATCCTAATTTATCACACTTGATGCTAAAAATGGAGGGATGGTCATCTTTGGAGACAATGGCAAAGGAAAGATCATCGGTATAGGTAACATTGGTATCACTCCCTCCAAGTATATTGAAAATATTTTATTAGTAGATGGTTTAAAATATAATTTATTAAGCATCAGTCAATTTTGTGATAAAGGATACAAAGTCATTTTTGAATCTTCAGTTTGCATTGTAACTAGTCCTATTAATGAAGGCATTAAATTTGTTGGGCATAGACATGGTAATGTTTATATGGTAGATTTGAATGATCTTTTCAAAATAAATATGCAAAGCCTAGTAGCCTTGAATGCCAAGATTAATGAGACTAGTTGGCTTTGGCATCATAGGCTTGCACATATTAGCATGCATTCACTCTCAAAACTTATTAAAAAGGAATTGATTATCGGCTTATCCAAATTGAATTTTGAAAATGATAGAATTTGTGATACATGCCAAATGGGTAAACAAACATGAGTCTCATTCAAATCTAAAAATATTGTTTCAACTTCTAGGCCATTAGAACTATTACACATGGATTTATTTGGACCCACTAGAACTACTAGTCTAGGTGAAAAATGATATGATTTTGTGATTATTGATGATTTCTCTCGTTTTACATGGGTCTTCTTCTTAGCACATAAGGATGAAACTTTTTATATTTTCTTAAAATTTTATCGAAAAGTCACAAATGAAAAAGATTTTTTAATTCAAAATATTTGAAGTGATCATGGAACCAAATTTGAAAATTAATATTTTAAAAAGTTTTGTGATGAAAAAGGTATGGACCATAATTTTTTAGCACCTAAGACACCCCAACAAAATGGGGTAGTAGAAAGAAAAAATAGAACTCTTGAAGAAATAGTCCATACCATGCTATGTGAAAGCAACCTTCCAAGATATTTTTGGGTGGAAGCAATTAACACGGCATGTTATATATTAAACCGTGCTTTAATTAGATCAATTTTAATAAAAACTCCTTATGAGCTTTGGAAAGAAAGAAAATCAAACATCACATATTTTCATGTTTTTGGTTGTCGATGTTTTGTTTTGAACAATGGTAAAGAAAGACTAGAAAAATTTGATGCAAAATCCGATGAAGCAATTTTTCTTGGTTACTACTCTTCTAGCAAAGCTTTTAGAGTTTTCAACAAAAGAACTTTAATAGTAGAGGAGTCGATACATGTTATTTTTGATGAAACTAACGATCTTCCTTCAAGGAAGAATGAAGGTATTGATGATGCAGATCCTCTTATAGAAGGGATGAAGGAGATCATTCTAAAAGACTCAACCATTCAAGATGATGAAGAACATGAAGACAAACAGGATGAGAAAGGTGAAGAACAATAAGAACAACCTCTAGGTACAAATGATCTACCCAAAGAATGGAGGTATGATCATAATCACCCCAAGGAACTAACATTGGTGATCCTACACATGGTGTAAGAACTCGCTCTTCACTTAGAGATGCATTCAATTATTTTGCTTTTGTCTCTCATCTTGAACCTAAAATCATAGATGAAGCTGAAAAAGATTATAATTGGATAAATACAATGCAAGAAGAACTTAATCAATTTGAAAGAAATAATGTATGGACTTTAGTTTCAAGACCTAAAAATTATTCAATAATTGACACAAAATAGATATATAGGAATAAATTGGATGAACATGAAAATGTGATAAGAAATAAAGCGAGATTAATTGCAAAAGGTTATAATCAAGAAGAAGAAATTGATTTTGATGAGACCTTTGCACCTGTTGCTAGATTAGAAGCAATTAGACTTCTACTTGCATATGCTTGCTATATAAATTTTAAGTTATTCCAAATGGATGTCAAAAGTGCTTTTCTAAATGGATATATTGCTAAAGAAGTTTATGTAGAACAATCTTTAGATTTTGAAAATCATGCTTTTTTTAATCATATTTTTAAATTAAATAAAATATTATATGGTTTGAAACAAGCACCTAGGGCTTGGTATGAAAGGCTAAGCAAATTTCTGCTTAATAATGATTTTTCAAGAGAAAATGTAGACATAATTTTTTTCATTAAAAGAAATCAAAATAATATATTAGTTATACAAATATATGTTGATGACATTATTTTTGGATCTACTAATAAAACTCTTTATCAAGATTTTGCTAAGCTCATACAGAGGGAGTTCGAGATGAGCATGATGGGAGAACTTACATTCTTCCTCGAACTCTAAATCAAACAAACAAAAAAAAAAATCTCTATCACTCAAAGCAAGTAGACAAGAGAACTACTCAAAAAATTTGGAATGGAGAACTCCAAAGCAATTGGTACACCCATGAGCCTATCATGTAAGCTTGATAAGGATGATGGAGGTAAAAATATAGACTTAAAATTTTATAGAAAAAGATTGGTTCTCTATTGTATTTTACTGCTAGTAGATCAGATATTATGTTTAGTGTTTGTCTTTGTGCTTGCTTTCAATCAAATCCGAAAGAATCTCACTTGAATGCAGTTAAAAGAATCTTTAGATATTTAAATGGTACACAAATTTTAGGACTACGGTATTCTAAGGACTCATCAATTAACTTGATAGGATGTTCAGATGCCGATTTTGCTGGATGTAGATTAGATAGAAAAAGTACTAGTGAAACTTGCCAATTTTTTGGAGTTAACTTAACTCTTGGTTTAGCAAGAAGCAAAACTCGGTAGCACTGTCTACGGTCAAGGCTGAATACATTACAGTCGGAAGTTGTTATGCTCAAATCTTGTGGATTAAGCAACAACTTAAAGACTTTGGCATTAAACTCAATGAAACTCCCATAATATGTGATAACACTAGTGCTATAAATCTAACTAAAAATCTAATTCAGCATTATAGATCAAAACATATTAAAATTAGGTATCATTTCATAAGAAAATATGTCCAAAATAAAGATATAATTCTTGATTATATTTGTACTGAAAAATAATTGGCTGACATCTTTGCCAAGGCCTTAAGTGAAGATAGATTTTATGAAATTAGGAGAGAACTAGGAATCCTTGATCCATCAGCTTAAGTATCTCTCTGATTTCAAATTCTTAATGCCAAAAATTCATTGAACCAAATCTATTGAGCTCAATTCTCTTTTTTCTTAAGAGCTCAAAAGCTCAAAACTATCATTCACATGATCAATACTTGGGTAAACATCCTTCTCTTAGAGTTTCAAATTTTTTTGAAATTATCTCATCATTCTTTTGAATTTTTTTATGCCATGAGTCGACCCCCAGGGTCGACCCTAGGGTAATCTTATAATTTTGTCAAAACCCTTCGGGTGCTCTCTTCTTATTGAAATTTTTTTCTTGAGCCGACTCAGCCCTTCGTCTTCTTCCTCTCACCAAACCAAAAGCTCTCTATCTCTTCTCCCTCAAACCAAAGATTTCTCTCAAATATCTCCTCCCATCAATTTTCACTACTCAAATCACCCGTTAAGGAATCAACTTCCTCTCCTCTCCCTTCCTCATTTGGGGCGGTTCGAGCTTGTCCTAGAATCATCTCCTCTTCTCCAAACCGGTGATTTAACTCCTCAAATCCTTACCTTTTTTCTTTCAAAATTCTTTTCTCTCTACCTCACATTTAGTCTCCTAAGCTCCTTTCAAGTCTCTCTTGACCTAATGGCTCCCAAAATGAAGCTACCATAAAGAAGAAAATCCGTTCGCGGGTTGGAAGACAATGTGCACAGAAAGAGATTAGCAACCGAGCCCTCTCCTGCTATAATCCCTGCTCCAGGTCCTGCTTCAACTTTCACTCAATCTTCAATCAGCCCAAGTAAGGTACCTCTCTTTGATCGAAAAGTGAAATCCGAAAAAAATATTGATTTCAAGTTTTTTTGAAAAAGAAGGGTTCACTATTGGATCGAAGATTAAGTATCAAGGATGAAAATTTTACTGCTCTTTAAAGAAAAATACTTATGTCGATCTAGTCAGAGAATTTTACTTAAATTTGAGCTATAGCAATGGAACAGCGAAATCTACCATGAAAGGTATTGATATTATTCTTAATCCAGTATATTTGAGACAGATACTGCATTTGTCTTGTGAAGGCTATACCAATATGGAGCTCTCTGTTAAAGAAGAAGGAATTAATGTTATCTTAGGGAGAACCTATACTGGAAGTCTAAATAAATTGGAAGCAAAATTTTTTTTTGTTGAGATGAGGCTGTTACATCACTTGATAACCAAACTGTTTGTCCCTAGGAGTGGTAGACATGACCTTCTATCTGGTAGAGACATTTGCATTATGTACCATGTGATCACCCAAACCCCCCTGAACCTTCCAGCATTGATGTTTGAGGCCATGAGGGAAACCCTAAACAGGTCCAAGGCTCACTTTTCTTTTGGTATGGCACTCACCTTAGTTTTTAGAAGGTTCGGAATCAGTTTTGAGGGGGAGGTAGTTGCTAGACTATCTCATTCCGATACCATCAACCGCCACACACTGCATCGCATGGGTTTCTCTAAGACTGATGATGGTTGGACAAAGGGTGTTGTGGAGAGTGGAGGAAAGGGCAGAGGAGCCAGCTGAGGAGAGAGCAGAGGAGGAGAGACTATTTTCACCTCTCTGTGATCACAGAGCATTTCCTGATATTCAGTTTGTTTCTAATCACGAGGCTGGTCCCTCAAAGTGAGTGAGGAGGCATGCTTCAGTTCCACAGTCAGGGAGCAGGGCACATTCTTCAGAGTTCAGACTAGTAGATGATCAGATTGAGATGATGTCCCAACGTGTTGCCTCCATTCTATCTCAGCAGTTTGCCACTTTAGTCTTTGCTCAGAGATCGACATCCTAGGGTGACTCAGACCAGATTCTGATCCCTCACATTTTTACTATTTTTCAGATGCTTACTGATCAGTCAATACGCATTGAGTAGCTTGAGGGATGTATTTTGAGATTGATAGGCAGAGTATTAGACTTGCAGGGGCAAGTATTAGCTTTAGCCCATCTCCAGCCGCATGAGGATATTACAGAGGTCTTAGACCTATCTACAGAGACGGCTAGACTTCGAAGAGTTTTAGAGAGTGGCTTTGACTTCTTGAGGAGAGAGATCAGGGGCTCCAGTGAGAAAACTTCTACTCAGTTTAGTGCTCTGATGCAGTCTGTATCGAGAACCTTGGATCTTTTGGACACCATCAGACTTTCCCTTATTGCACAGTCCGTAGCTTCTCAAGCTTCAGGATCCTCTCACCCCTCTACTCGTGCTGGTACTTCTACCCCTGGCCGAGGCAGACATGGTCGAGGTCATGCTCGTGGACTTGATCCTACATCTCCTCACCCTATCTCTGATTCTTCAGATTCTGATCCCTCTAGCCATGTCCTTTATTAGATCTAGATTAGTTAGTCTTTTATGTCTAGGATCTATCTTATGGGCTTTGTATTTGTTGACTAATTAACTCTTGGATAGTTTCTATCCATGACTTTTGTATTTTGAGTTAACTCAGGTGTATTGGGATACCTTTTGTATTCAGTCACTTTTGAATATATATATATATATATATATATATATATATATATATATATATATATATATATATATATATATATATATATATATATATATATATATATATATATATATATATATATATATATATATATATATATATATATATATATATATATATATATATATATGTGCTTTGACTTACAATGAATGTCTATGAATGTGATCAAATTGAATTATTTTAATTATGAGATATAAAAAATAACTCATATTAGTACTGAGAAATACTATGAATTGCAATATCTTCTAGATGAGTAAGTTGATATATCCTTTATGTTTTGCTATGTTGAGGGAGAGTAGAGAAAGCAATCAAAGAAGGGGGCTAAAGAAGTAAAATATGGTATCAAAAAGGAGGAGTGAAGAAAATATGTCCTTTTTATCATCTTTCTTTTCTTTTCTCTATCCTTAAAATCTCTTGAGATCTTAATTGATGCCATCAAAAAGGGAAAGTAAAGAAAATTTATCCTTTCAAGATCCCTTAAAAGGAGGAGTAGAGAATCTTAATTGATGCTGTCAAAAAGGAAGAGTAGAGAATCAAAATCGAATT